>NC_090923.1:844966928-845269958 GCF_040938575.1 Ambystoma mexicanum
CAGAAAGACTCCCCCGCCTGTCCATCCTTATTCTCAGATAGTGAAAAAATACCACCACATGTTCTGCGCCAGTTAGCTTAAGTAAGTTTAATCACTGGGTTGTGAACAGTTTGTCCTAGTAAGTGTCCAGTAAATCTAGTAAGTGTCCAGTAAATTGACACGTGTTTCAGCCAGTGGCCTTCTACAGAACTGGACAATATGTAAAGATTCAATCTCCTTTCAATACATTATCCATATGGACCTGTTGGGGTTAGAGGTAGCCACTTGTTTTAATTAGTAGAATCATTGTAAAAGCCTTTTTCATTGCACAGAACGCAGACAGGGAGAACAGAGCTCCAAGGACCAGGCATGGTGATTGAACACCAATTGGTTCTCCAGAGTTTTCGTTAATGTTATTGCTGTTCAGTGAGCGGTCACTAAGGTTGAAGGAGGTGACTGGATCCTCCAAACCGAGCAGATCCTTACCTCCCGTGCTGTAGTGTTTCCTTTGTGGCATTAAGGCTTTAATGAGCTAGCTGTGAGAGTTACATTTAGTGTCTTTAACTGAGCCTCTCGAGTGCACAGGATGTTTTCAGTGATGCTGTTGGAGCGCTCTCTTTGAAACTGCAAATTTGCATCTCCCTCAGAATGAGTCAGGACATCATTCACTAGATGCATTAGGTCCAGAGGATTGTTTTTAACAGTTTTCCCTGCGAGCAACCACTGCTGACTCATATTAGTACTTGCAAGGTTACTGTCATCAAATTTGGGGGCCCGCAAATGGTCTTCCAGTGGTCCACTCCATAGGTTGTATATGCCTGGTGGTCTCCCAAAGAGAGGTTGTGGCTTTTCCTCCTAAAATTAATGGTGTGGAAGTGCCTTGGGTAATATTTGCAGATGATTTAGTCTTCTTAGATTTAACAACTATTGGCCTCCAGCAGAGGATCAATGCTTTTAACTCATATTTAAGTGAGAATGGTATGACGATCAATGTTGCAAATTCCAAGGTACTGGAAATGAAATCGGCCCATAAGCAGAAAGGGGGAGATTCACATGGAGAGTTGGAACAAAGACGCTTGAATTTGTGGAATACATGGTCTATCTAGGGATTGCGATAAATCGAAATAGAAATGACTAGGGTCAGTATATTCACCTAAGATCTAGATTGATCTCCCTAACCAACCAAGGAAGAGCCTTCCATTGAAGGTTTGGGAGGTTCACGATGATTCCCATCCTTTCTTTTTATAAGCAGAAGATAGCACAAGCCCTGACATATGAAGCAGAGGCTATCCTGCATTTTGGAGGATATGGGAGAAATTGGAAGGCTACTTCTGGCGGACTGTGCTGAGGCTTCCAAATGCTGTGCCAATGGTTACAATTAGGCAAGAGTTAAAACTACAGTCCTTGGAATCTCTGGTACTGTGGAAGGCAATTGTCCTTTACAGGAAATGCATATATGAAACAGACCTAGCCCCTTTTGCAGTCCTTGATCCATCTAGTGAAGGTCAGGATAAACACAGTGCCGTTGTTCCGTCCTCCCCCACATTCCCATTGAGTCCCTATATAGGACTCAATGGGAATGTGGAGTAACAATTGCTGCCGTCTGACTTACCAGACTGCCGGGGCTGTAATGCCCCAGTTATTCACGTAAGCCAGGTGGCGGTAATTCATCACGAGTCTGGGGGCAGTCTGCCGGTTTTACCGGCACGACTACCACCAGACTCATAATGAGGGCCTTTAAATTCCCTGTTTCCCGAACCTGTTGAACTGCTTTGTTTTGCTGTGTGGGTTACAATTTAACTCATGATCTGGATGTATCATCACATGTGTTTTATGATCATGAAAATATTGGTAATGTAATTTAACATACTATTTCTAATGGATTGGCTTGCTTCTGTTGCACAATTATTGTTTGTGTTTTTTGGATATTGATATGATATGATATGATATGATATGATATGGTAAGGCATTTGTAACCCTGATGAAGACCTGAAGGTTTAGGGTCTAAACATGTGTTGGCTACCTATTAAAACAGCAGTGCATCAACAATATATGAAAATATTGTGGAAATTATATGTGAACATAATTGAAAGGATATGTATCAGTTTATGGTGTGACGCTTTGGTACAATAGATCTGTATATGCAGTTTCTGTTTGATGACCTAGGGCTAGTGTCATTTGCCATGACCATTGCAGGCTCTCACATCACCCCCATTTAAGGAATAGTTTGTGTTTCTCAATAACAGTCCTTAGCTCAAGGGAGTATTAGCCCCTAGTTTCCAGTGTCTGTTCATGAACAATCCTCGCAGTATTCCAAACAACGAACCCCTGTGGTTTATACAAGGTAATGGATGGCTACAGAACCAGCCGAGCTACCATCAAGGTCTATGCCAAGGATGCGATCACCGAATGTTGATGTTATCGTCAGCACAAGGACAAACACTAGTGCTAAAAAAGCACAATCACCCATTAAATTGCGTCATTTAGCAAGTGCAACCACACAGCATCATTGCCCCTCAGACTGTAAATTGCCATTGCAGAGCCGATTGATTAGCTAAGTCCACCTTAGTATGCAGAGCTGCAGGGACAATCCCAAAGCTCATGCAGAGCCAATCCTCCAGTGGCTTGCCTGAGCTTGGGTCACCATCAAGGCGAATTCAAGCACCCATCTGACTTCCCGCAGATCTCTCTCTTTGGATGCTGTCCAGAACCTCCAGGCTCCCAGAGCGTTCAGTGCTACCAGCTCACCAGCATGCCGAGCAGAGCGAACAACTGGCTTGGATGAAGCGGGGAAGCTGACACTAGAGTAAGGGACCTCACAACATCCTAATTGCAACACGATGGATCATCAAGACACATTGACAAGTGTGAAACAAACCTCCAGCTGCTTAAGACAATCACATTGTTAATTTGCTGTGCTTCTTTACATTATTTGCCGAGCAGCTCTGTTACATCACAAAAATGTAAACATTTTGCTTTTTACATAAACTATAGTTTCCACAGGTCAGGAAGTCTAACAATTCCTGCATATCTGTGAAATACATTGTACACCATGTCACAAATCCAGGCCAAGGGATTCCATATATTTGGCTACAGTCAGAGAATAAGATATGCCTTGAACAATCAACATTATAGGGAATTCAACTTTAAATGCAAATCCACAAAGATTCCATTACAGCTCAGTCCCCATTCAGTGGCCTTTCCTACAAAGGATTCCCCTAAAATATTCAATTGCTATGCAGGGTTTTAACAAAGTCTTGGGAAATATATCTAAATACACAGGGGTTGTCGTACTCAATTTTGGTGTGTCTTTTAAAGGCACAAGGCAGGTAGGAACCTCAACAGTTCCCGGCAGCTGTGCCAAGTAAGTTCTGCTTCCAATCTGGCCCCTGCTTTGAAATTCCCTCTCGGGCAATCTGGTTCTGTTTTGGGTAAGGATTTTGCATCAGGCTCCTTCTGGAACAGGCCTTCTTAAGGGGAGTTTTGACAGCTATATTCAGGTGGGACTACATTTAGCAATTATCCTGTCAATCTCTTTTCATTTGTAGATTTCACAAAAACTCTCTCCCTTTCCTGTGTGTTTGTCCTTAAATACTTGATAAACTCCACCCATGCAGCAACATTTTCAGACACTTATGCTCCCAATTACCCTCTCCTTTATTTTGATTGGTTCAATGTATTTTTCCATGTAACAAGTTGAGGTTTTCTCTCCTCACATCTGGAATTATGATCAAATTGGACTGAAATGTATTTTTCTCTCATCACTTCTGTTATGCGCCAATATCATTATTGAGGCCTATATATCTGAAATTAAAGAACATTCAGAATCCCAGAATATCCTTCATGTTTCAATAACTGGTCAAATGAAAAAGATGTTGAGTTATGTCATTCTATTAATAATTCACACATATTCATATTTTGTTTACCCAAAGCTGTGCATTGTATGTTTATTGGAGTTAATTATTTGTCAAAATAGGCTGACTAACACCTCTGAAATCCCAGGCCTTGAAGCAGACACACACCAGCTAATGGGTTATGACTCTGCATCAGACCAACATGTCATACATGTATGAAGATTTCATGTTTTAAAGCATTGTTTCACTAAAGGAGCAGACCTAAGACCTTTTATATGGTGTCTCATGAACAGTGAAGCACCACTAAATGTGGCTTCTCTTGAAATGTAATAGCTACATTTTCTGAATTGTTAAGGTTTAACATATGCTGTGAATGCCCACATCTGTGCCTGTTTTGTTGAGCTAATGAATTAGTTATTGATTATGTGTGTGTCTTGAGATATCAGAGAGCTGACGTCTGGACCTTTTTATCTTGGGAACTGAGATGTTATGACTACAGACCAGGTTTCCAAGATGAATGATGCATTTAAAGTGATAAATATACAAGTAGAAAAGAATGGTCATACTTTTCACCTCACCAGAACCTAATCCTAATAATATATTTCTTATTAACAACTCAATTCAATATATATAACACATAGAACATTTAAGCTTACCTTTCTTACAGAACGACGCTTTGGTGTATGCTGGGGAACTTGATCAGCCTTGCCTCCCACTAAGTAGATCAAAGACATTTTTATGCCCTGGTCACACAGAGATTTCCCAGAAGGTGATGCCTGTAAGGACCGGAGTTTCAGCCACTGATCTCTGAAGGGATGTAGCTACTAGCAACATAGTTCCACATGCCCTGGAAGGAGTCCTTACCTACTCTGTATGCACTGCGCTCCACCTTGTGCAGGTTAGGGCACCTGGACTGCAGGTGTATGGCCTTGGCTTAACTTCACAGTGTGCCATAAGAATTGATAGTAAAACCAGATGGTGTACTGCTCTGGATGTCTGGATGAAGGCACAATTGAATAGTTTCTCCAGTTGGGTCTCTATGGAGGTCAGAATACATGTGTCAGAACTCCCCTCTTTCACCCAGAAAGGTTAATCTTCTTCCTCCCAAATATGATCAGAGATGTGTGAGGGACCCCTGATGCAATGCAGTTCAACTCTTCTCACTGTTAAGAGAAAGAGCTCTGGTAGTCCCCCAAACACACTTGGGGTTCTGCTACTGGCCTCATCCAATAACCTAGGGTGGCTATCACTATTCAGTTGAACTTTCCATGAGCCCCAGGAGAGGTCCCTCACTTTTCTGCAGGGGTAAGCTCTAAGAAATGCCCGTCAGCGTCCAGGAGTTCAACATGTACACATCAGGTGCTGTTCCTGGCCTTGGGGTGTAGAAACTGACCCAAGTTGGCTCTTTCTATGTTTGCATGAGTTCTAGAAGCCAAAGGAGTTGTCCCAGTCATCTCTGTTGATCATTAATGTGACCAAGTTAGAGGTTCAGGAGGGGAGCAGATATGCTAAAGGGTTCTGCCCCTGAAGTTGGGCTTAAACACCTACTTAAGGAGGTTTTTTTTCTAACCTGATGGGTGTTCTATGAGCTCTGGGACATGTGCAGCCTTTTCTGAAGAGGTACAATTGAACATATTTCAGTCAGAATTCCAGGTGTACAGCTTGCAAACCTGGGGTGTTGCTTTTGGCCAGTCATTTTTACTACCAGCCCGAAAATGAGTAAAAGCATCCTTTAGAGGTGTAATCTCTACTGTGTCCCAGATAGAAGTCCATCAGAGATGTAGGTTCACTTGGGGTGCAGCCTCTAGCCATGGAATGAATGCCACCAACCCTGTGTGGCTGTCCCAATCAAGTCTAGCGTTTTAAGGGAACCAGGGATATACCCACTAGCTCTGCATGTCCTGTAAGGAGCCCAGCCTACTCTGTGGCACAAGAATCCACCTTGTGCAAGTGGGAACAACTGGACTGCAAATGTATGGCCTTGAATTAACTTGACAGTGTGCCATAGAAATGAATAATAAAACCAGATGTTATACTGCTCTGGATGTGTGGATGAACACTCAATAGAATTGTATCTCCAGTTGAGTCTATAAGGAGGTTAGCATATATGTGTTTAGACCTCCCTCTCCTTCACCCAGCTAACACAGACCAGGCACCTGGTTAACCTCTGATTTCGGGCTCAGATCCCTGCCCTCCCAGCTACACACCCGCAGTGCTATCTGGCAACCCCTGCACTTGGGTCTGTATCTGCAACCCTACAGCCACCTTCCAGCACTTATCAGACACCTGTTGTCTACACCTTATTCTGGCACTTACCACCTGCTGGCCGCACTACCTGTTGTTGTTCTATGATGTGTTCAGCACTTTCCTCTCCCCCCTGCCTTTCAAACTTCCCCCTTCCCGCTCCCCTGCACTTGTACATTCTCAATGTCACTGAGCCTAGTAAAATCGTTGTTTTATCCTCCCTTGTTTCCTGTCCTTTGCCGCATCGCACTCTGAAACACCTGTGTATGTGCGTGATACAAATAAAATATATCATATCAATGCACAGGAGTATTTTCAAACACATTTTCAAAATGCCTTTGCCCTTTGTATGTCAGTTACCTGCAAGTGCAAACAACATTTTCATACTGATTGTGCCCAAACATGTCCATTCTGGTGCACCTATATGTACCAGCATTCCCACATCAGAAAATACTCATGTTTGCCTTGCCCATGATGCAAGTAATGATACTATAACAAAACATGTTCATGCTGGCTCTGCCAATATATGCCGCATCCCCACATAAGAACATGCTCCTGTTGGCTTTGACTTAATGCCAGTTAAAAAAAGCTATGCCACAGTAAGAAAACATGTCCATGCTGGCTTGCTGGTATGATAGCTCAGCGGGTTGAGCACTCACTGCTGCAATCTGAGTGTCAGATGCGGTTCATAGTTTCAAATCCATCACCGCCTGAGACCGCAGCAGGAGCTCCTCTCCTTTGTAGCTGCTGGAGCAGCTCATCGCCGCCATCCTCACAGTGACCGCAGTCAAGGTAAGCCCCTGAGGCTTATTGTGCGGCAAGCGCATTGGAGTGGGCCATCACGCCTTCCACCATTTTATTCACCTTTATTATACATTTCGAATCAGCACCCATAAGACTGCAGTGCCTAAGACCTCACTTTGTGTGCAGTTGATGCCCCTTATCCAGTGCCTGCTACACGAGAACCGCGAGGTCGGGACTACCAAGATGGCCCCCGCCATCTGATTGTACATCTTCTATCCTCGTATCGTGCCCTGCATTCCGATTTGTTAGGCCTCCTGCGTTAACCTATCGTGGGGTACCGGCAGGCTTCAGCCGGCCCCCTACCAAGGCACCATAATAAGGCACCTGTCCTGTGCCTGGAGAATCCATCACCGCCTGAGACCGCAGCAGGAGCTCCTCTCCCTTGGAGCTGCTGGAGCAGCTCATCGCTGCCATCCTCACAGTGACCGCAGTCAAGGTAAGCCCCTGAGGCTTATTGTGCGGCAAGCGCATTGGAGTGGGCCATCACGCCTTCCACCATTTTATTCACCTTTATTATACATTTCGAATCAGCACCCATAAGACTGCAGTGCCTAAGACCTCACTTTGTGTGCAGTTGATGCCCCTTATCCAGTGCCTGCTACACGAGAACCACGAGGTCGGGACTACCAAGATGGCCCCCGCCATCTGATTGTACATCTTCTAGCCTCGTATCGTGCCCTGCATTCCGATTTGTTAGGCCTCCTGCGTTAATCTATCGCTGGACACCAGCAGGCTTCAGCCGCCCCCTTTAGCCGCCCCCCTACCACGGCACCATAATAAGGCACCTGTCCTGTGCCTGGAGAATCCATCACTGCCTGAGAGCGGAGCAGGAGCTCCTTTCCCTTGGAGCTGCTGGAGCAGCTCATCGCCGCCATCCTCACAGCGACCGCCGTCAAGGTAAGCCCCTGAGGCTTATTGTGCAGCAAGCGCATCGGAGTGGGCCATCACCCCTTCCACCATTTTATGCACCATTATTATATATTTTGAATCAGCACCCATAAGATTGCAGTGCCTAGGACCTCTCTTTGTGAGCTGTTGATGCCCCTTATCCCTTGCCTGCTACACGAGAACCGCAAGGTCGGGACTACCAAGATGGCCACTGCCTTCTGATTCTACACCTTCCAGCCTCATATCGTGCCCTGCATTCCGATTGCTTAGGCCTCCTGTTTTAACCTATCGTGGGGCACCGGCAGGCTTCAGCCGGCCCGCTACCAAGGCACCATAATAAGGCACCTGCCCTGTGCCTGTCCCGTGACGACCCGATGCCATGCCAGGACCCCTGCCTGTCTCCTCTCTACTCGACCGACTCTGCCGTTCGACACGGCCATGCCCACCGTAGAACACTGGACAGACTCACCCCGATCTACATAACAGCGCCGGTAAGAGCACCCGATGATCTACATAGAGTGCTTGCCTTTCTCATATTGCAAGTACTTTACGAGGTTACTGCATGCTGCCAACACTTAACCCTTCTTTCATTAACGGCGGCACAAACCTTTAACTCTCTACATATTGCCATACCGCCTACCTAACATTATCTTCATCATACCTACCTGACATATGTTTGCACACCCCGCTCGTCAGCACGATCAGTTACGAATATGCACTGTGAACTGTTTGAACCAGTATTGCTAAAATAGTCTGCCTTTACGCAAATGCCATACTCTATGTGCCTACAAAATATGGTGTTCAAATTGTGCTCACACCCTTGATATCTAGCCGAATGTGTCTAATCTGGTCTCCGCAGTTTTAATCAATTTGCATGTAAACTTCCTATATACTAAGATGTCACTAGAAAATGTGTCAGTAAAAATGGTGTATTTGCTTTTAAACTACCAGCTGCATCTTCTCGGAGGTCCACGTTGCTGCCAGAATTGCTAATTACGACTTGCTTACTATATATCCATCTGCCTAGCTGTTCATTACTGTTTTTGTGAACCGTATACTGCAATCTGTGTACACATGCTCGCATATTCGCCAAGGGCTAATATGCACATTGCTGCTACTGTGCCCATGTATACTAGCCAATTAAGTGCTGCCCTTCCCATTACTTTGGTATTAATTATTTGTACACTTATTTGCACTGCCTGACCTACGTAATCCTTCACATGCCACTCCCCACCACTCCTGACCACTTACCTTTACTTGATACCTGTACCCCTGCCAGTCCTCTTAAGTTGGTTTAACCTACTGGGTTCCTCGCAGCCCACCTACATACCAACTGCATACCACGAATGACTTTGGCGCCTACACTAAAACTATGCAGCACACACAAACACCTCTGCACCAAAACATCCACCTAGTGTCAGCAATCGCACTTGCCTTCACCACCCTTCGCATCCTTACCCTCCTCATACTGACCAATTGCAGATTCACCTCTACCCTCCCACCTAATTGCCAGTTCCATACCACATCTGCACCTTCATCACAATCTCTGACACTTTTCTGGGTCAACACACAAAACACATTTTCCACCACTTGCCTGCCACCTAATGCATCATCTAGATTATTTAGGCTCAGGGCACGCACAGCAAAATGTACATACTCAAGCACTCCTAAATCCACTGCCATAAGGAATACCAGCCTCAGTACCTGCCTTCAGCCCACCCACCCCTCGAAACACATCTCATAGCACAATATACAAGATGTCTCCAGGGTCTCTTCCCAGACTACCCAACTGCCCAGGCCCAAGCCTCAAACTCAAATTCACACAGACCACACACCCCCAACAGACCAGTTAACTGTACTTCATCCCAAAAGAAACCCATCTCCAAACCTCTGCACCATGTTAAATCCAACATCGCCTCTCCGCCCCTCCTCTTAAATGTGCTCTCATTAATGTGCGCTCGCTCGCTGCCCATGCATTAGAAATCCATGATCTGCTTTCCCTCCATGACCTAGGTCTATTAGCCATAACCGAAACCTGGCTCCACAATGCCTCAGGCCCTGCTACAGCCCTAGCCCTCCCAGCCAACTACTCTATTCAGAGAAAAGGCAGACACGTGCCCAGAGGAGGAGGCGTAGCCCTCATTGCAAAAGACACGCTCTCCATCAGACAGCTCAAGCACCATTGGGATAGTCATGCAGAACTTATCGCTGCTAAACTCTCACTATCGCCTAGTTGCACCATAAATATTCACACTATCTAAAGACCCCCTACTGCCACCCCTGAATTCCAAGCTCAACTCCTGTACCTACTAGGAGATAACCTAAAGAATAACACAAACACTTTGCTACTAGGAGACCTCAATCTTGCCTTCAATGACACCAATGACATAAGCGCAGCTGCTCTTGACAGAGAGCTCTAGAACATGGGATTCCAACAAAATGTTACCTCTCCCACACATTGTAAAGGCTGCACCTTAGACGGGGTGACAGACCACAACTGTCAGACACTCATCACCGATATTTCAGCCCTCCCATAGACGGACCATAATTGCATACAATTCTCGATCCCAGCATCTTAACCAACAAAAAATCCTCATGAAATCACCCCCTGCGCAGGCCAGAAGCTCAAAGAAACTGACCAAGGAAAACCTCCATCCCTTATTGGAGGCCCCTGCAATCAAGCCTCCCTTCTCGAATGACCCTACCACCCTGGCCAACATATACGCCAGTACAATGACTAAGGCCATCAAAACCATTGCCCCACTTGAAAACAAGAAAGAAAAGAAATCACTTCACCCCAACGCATGGTTCACAGACAAACTAGCCACTTTACGATTAGCCAAGCGTAAAGCCCTGACTACATGGCAATCCAACCCCAACAACATCACCAAAGAAAACTTCAAACTACAAAAAACCCATCACCCATGCTGAAGCCATCTCTTTTAACGCACGCATCACCAAAGCCAACTCCCAATCAAAGGAACTCTTCTCCATCTTTAGAGAACTCATCCCCCCCCCACCACTACCCCCGACAACATCGTCAAAGATGAAACCCGGTCCTTGAACATTCACGCAGCCATGCTTAAAAAAATAGAACTACTCCAGGACAAAATCCTAGCACAAGCAAAAAAGCTCCCTAAGCTTAACCCCATGACATCATCCACCCAAAGCCTCAAGGACGCCCCCAAACAGCTCTTCTCCTTCCAGGATGTCACAGACATAGATGTCATCAACATCCTCAAGTAACTTAAACCTTCGATGTGCAAAGGTGACATCTGCCCCCCTAACCTAGTCAAAGAATGCTCCAAGGAAATAGCACCACTCATTAAAGCTTTTATTAATGCCTCATTCTCATCCATGTCCATCCCAGCTAACCTCAAAGAAGCATGGTACGTCCGCTTCTAAAAAAAAGTCACTAGACCCATCATCACCTAATAATTACCATCCCATTACCACTGTCCCTTCCTCTTAAAAATCCAGGATAAGGCCGCTCACAACCAAATCCAACTATTCCTGGAAACTAACAATATACTCGGTAGAAGACAATCAGGATTCCATAAGGGCCATGGCACTGAAATCGCTCTCCTTGATCTTAAAAATCAAATCACATCAATCATGGACAAAGGAAAGCCGGCTCTTCTTCTACTCCTAGACCTCTGAGCCGCCTTTGATCTTTTAGATCACAAGACCCTCACATCGCACCTTGTAAACTCAGCCCAATTCTCAAACATGGCGGTCACTTGGATTACTTCTTTCCTAAACGGCAGAGCCATGAAAGTATCCTCTAATCAGGCTAATGCTAAACCCACTACTATACACTGCAGAGTCCCCCAGGGTTCCTGCACAGCCCCCACACTATACAACCTCTTCACCAAACCACTTTTTGACAAATTGGACGCCCTCAGCATAGCCGGCACGAACTATGCCGATGATACTCAAGTCCTCCTCCCCCTAACAGTCTCCTGTGACATAGATATGGCAGCAATTCATCTTATATACAGCACAATCCAAGCATGGATGGCCACTAATGGACTCTGCCTAAACGGTGACAAAACCAAGATTATCATCATAGACCCTAAAGAAATCCTAGCCAAACCTGACCACCAATACTGCAACTTCTCCATAGATAACACTATCATCCTGTCTCTCAAGCTGTCAAAACTTTAGGTGTCTACCTAGACTCCACCTTGTCCATGACATGCCAGGTTAACGCCATTGCCTCAGCCTCTGCACACACCACAAAACTCATCAATCAAGTGAAGCCCTAGCTATCTAAACAAAACTGCCTTACTATAGCCAGAGCCACTATAGGAGCTAAGCTTGATTACTTCTACGTCCTCCTTGCAGGCACCTCAACACAAACCTAAACCGGCTCCAGGTTATTCAAAACAACACCCTAAGAGCAGCACTCAACATTCCCAAAAGGGAACACATCACTCAAGCAAGGTGTGAATCACACTGGCTCCCTGTAAAAGACTGGATCACTTTAAAGACCATTACACTCAAACACAAATACCTCACACTCAATGCCCCACCTTACCTCTCTGACACCATTGCACGTGAGGCCTCCACGTTCCCAAAAATAATCTGTCACTCCAACAGGAGGCATGGCTTCCCGCTACATTGCTCCCAAACCTTGGAATGCCCTCCCTAAATCACTAAGAGCTGAACCTTCCCTCCTAGCATTCAGGATAGCTTTAAAAAGCACCCTCTTCAACTAACCCCTCTGCTACAGACAGGTCCAACTCCTCTATATGTTTAGCCTGCCTTTGTCTCTGATTTTCCCTTGTAACTAAGAATGTACTGTTTGCATTTTCACTATGCCTTATGTACTATGTAACTAAGCCTGTACATCCTCTATGTAATCAGTGCCACGAGGCCTACGGGCTGCTGTGTGCTCTACAAATGTGAATAAATAAATAAATCCTGGCAAGGCCAACTCAGCCTTTCATCTTTCTGAGGTCGATAAATGAGTATAAACTTTGGTTGGATTATGATTTTATATAAATATGTTCTCTGTGTAGTGCTTTGGCAAAAGCAATATAAAAATAACAAATTATTATCATTAGACAAATCCCCCCCTATAACAACACTCATCATGTTGCATTTGCCCCCTAACACCAGTAGAAAATGTCATGCCACAGTAAGAAAACATTGCCTTACGGGCTACACAAATGTCCCCACACACGCCTATATAAGGACACTTATGTTGTCTTTGACCTAAAAACCAGTAAAACAATGGCATGCCACAGTAAGGAAAAATGCCCTCCCCCAAGTAAGAGCACTCCTCATGTCGGCTTTGTCCTTAATCAGAGTACAAAATTCAGTGCCACAGTAGGACCCAGCCAGCCCCATTGCAGTACTCTTCCACCCACTCCAATCTCTCCTTTGCATAATAACACTCAAATTGGCTTTGCTTTGCCCAAAAATGCCAGTAAAACATGTCATGCTCCTGGCAAAAAACCGGCATGCTCTAATGCCGTCCCTGTGCCCCAGCCTCACATATACTCACACACAGATGCACTCACCATAGGCGTGTTCAGGGAGTGGCTTGGGGTGGCACGTGCTACCCCTGGAATCTGATTGGCCACCCCAGGTGCCACCCTAAATTATGATCATTGTGTGTGTGCGCTCATACTTCATGCCACCCCTGCATAAGTCAGGGCCCTGCTTGGGCCACCCCAGTCAAAAGAGTCTGGACACATCACTGACACACAAAGATACAGCCAGTGGTCGAAGTGTACAAAATGAAGTAGTGGAGCTATGTTCCCTGCTGGCCTATCCCCGCTCTCCAGAAACCCCAACACCCCGCTCCCCGATGTGCAATACAAACCTCTAAACAAATGCGCCTGCTGTTTAAAGGAACGTTCAGCGCTGTACACTGAAGTGCAAATTTCAACTTCTTCCTACACATTTATTTTAAAACAAAACCATTCTGCAGCGGTTACTTTTTTAAAATAAAAGTAAAACATAAGTTAAAAAAGTAGAGGAGCCCCGCTCCCACCCACTTCGACCACTGGATACAGCATATATACACACGGACACACGCACACAAACATGCACCCATACATCTTCTGTCATTCACACGGGAACCCAGAACATTCACACTGTATTTTCATTTACACCCCTCGCATACAAACATCCATGCACCTACACACTCCCTCACATGCATACATATATAAATTCACGAATCCTTGCATACACACAAAAAAAAAAACTTTTTCGTACCTGCTTCTCTCTGGACCCGCTCAGGCCCTACCCTCTCTATGCCTCTGCATCTCACAGGCCATTTAGTTAAACAAAGCAATGCCAATCATTGGAGGCATGGGCCAACTAAAGGTTGAGCCCAGCAGCTAAGCCTTTAGTTTCCAGATAGGGGGTCTATTGCTGTAATCCCTGGGCGTGCTTTTGATTCTGCACGTTTGCTGAGGCACGGTCCTAGTAACAACTGTTTTCTCACCTCGGAGAGTGGTGTATTCCCCCTAGCCCTCAGAATTGAACAGCCATACCCTAGATGCAATCTGTTAAACTGGCTTCGAGCTAATGACAACTAATACTTGCTTGTTTTGCTGTACCCACCTGTGCACTTGACTTCTCGACAACTCTTTTATCTAAATGTACCACGCTGTTGAATTGACTCCTGCCCTTGTTTTGTATGCTACTCCCTACCCATTGAACTCCAAAATTCTATTACTGTACCTATTTACATGTTGTAACCAAGCTTCAAGTATACTTGTATCTGCGGCGCCCAGCTACTCGAGGGTTTGGTGCGCATTACCAAATAAACAAACAAATTTAAGGAAATACACTGCTCTCCGAGGTGAGCAATAGGACAGCTTCTTACTGTCTGAGCCTGGGCTGGGCCTCACAGCAGAGAGAAGCCTGCTGCCTCAAAGCCCAAACCTGGCACCACCCATGCTCTGGAGGGATCACTTTGGTTAAATCAGAGCTCTAGGGTTGCTACATGAACACTTGGGGTGCTGCGCTGCCCCCGGGTAGATGTCCCTACCCAGGCACTACTCACTATGAGGGAGCAATGATATCCATTATTCATGGGTACAGGGGGAGCTGAGCTAAGTATGACTCATATATGTACAGAGGTACATAAGATAAACACTAAGCTCCTGGATTCAAAGGGAGTCACGTTAAGCATCTCTCACATAGGGAGAGATGAACATGCCCTTTTGGTAACGTAGGGAGCAGAGCTAAGCATCTCTCCTGTACATGAAGTGGGAGCAGAGGTAAGCATTACTTGTTACTGTCTGTTGGTAATGTACTTAATGGATGAATTGTTACTCTCATAAGTATGCTGCGAGGAGAGTGTGGCATTACCCCCATGGGCACATAGGGAGAAGGAGAACCATCATTAATAGGTACACAGAGAACACGGTTCTGTATGCAGAGAGTGGCCCTAAATGAACATCACCCTCCTGGGTAAAGATGCAACAGATGCAACAGAACTAAGCATCACTCCTGGAGCATTGAAGAGAGCAGTGATAAGCATCTCCCTTCGGCTTACAGGGGGTGCAGAGTTTAGCATTACTCAAAAGGTTAGAGAGGGATCAGAGCTAAGCATCACTTTCATAAGTAGAAAATGAGTAAATTAAAGCTTCAAACTCCTGGCTACAGAAAGAGCAAGATGGGGCTCTCCCATAGGCAAAGAGGGAGCTCAGTTTAGCATCACTGTCATAGTGAGAGAGGGAGCACAGCTAAGCAGTAATACCATAAGTACAGAGGAAACAGATGTGCACATCACCATCATGTTTGCAGAGAGAGCAGTGCGAGGCATCTCTTTCCTTATTTCAGATGGAGCAGAGAAACACGTCTCTGTCCTGGTTATACAGTGAGCAGAGCTAGGCATTGCTCTCATAGTTACAGAGAGAGGAAAGCTTAAAATCACCCTCCAGAGAAAGCAGGGTTACATTTTACTCTCCTAGGTTACAGTGGGAGCATATCTAAGCATCACTTTCATAAGTAGAGAGGGGGCCGAGCTTAGCATCACCTGACTGGTCACAAAATGGCCAGAGCTAAGCATCCCCAGCACTGATAAAACGAGAGGCAGATAAACACCGCCGCCTTGTTTCAATGAGAGCATTGCCAGGCATCTCCCATAGGTGTACATGCAGGAAAGACAAACGCCACTTTCTTGGTTATAGAAGCAGCAGCGCTTAGTAATCACCTATAGGTACACAGACACACATTGGTGATTGCCGTTATGGGTAGAGAGAGCTACACGTGGAAGCAGGTGACTCTGATCTCATCGTAAGCACCGGGCCCACTCTCCTTTACAAGAGCTGCGTCTTATTGTAAGTAGTCTATGCAGTGCATATACTGAATCTATGCTCTCTACTGACCTCTGAGGTGCTGCCCAATAGAGCGCCAGATATATTGCTGCTGACCCCGGCAGTGTAGTGCGTCAAACTGAAGTACGGTACGATCGCTGTTTTCACCTGCTTTGCTCTGGATGGAAACGTGTGGGTGTTCCCTTTCGTTATCTGATAATCTGAATGATCACCAGGAGAGGTCCAGGGCACCTAATTGCTCATGGATACTTGCAGCAATGAAAACTCATTATCTGTTTCGGGCCTACAGGAGAGAAGAACACAGGAAAGTCGATCTTGAGATGTGAGCGCAGATCCTGTGGGTGAGATATACGGATTTATACGAATTGTTCGAACTACAATTGTTCGAATCACAATTGACCTTTGCACAATTGACCGAATTGCGAAGGTCAATTGTTACATATCTGCGGGGGGAAACCCCCGCAACGCCGCTTTATATATATATATATTACATGGCCACGGTAGTGGCCATGTAGTTATGGTTAAGTTGCTGTTTCCATAGGAAGAGCACTTTTTGGGTGGCTTATAACTTCACTCTCCCTGGACGGATCCTCACCAAACTTTGCAAAGTTTGGTGAGGATTCGTCCAGGGGGGGCAAAGTTATAGGGGGGTCCCAAAACTTTTTTTTTTCCCATAGACTGAATGGGAAAAAAATTTTGCTCGCGCCTACAGCCCAAAACGCTGGACGGATTTCCACCAAATTTGGACCAGGAGCAGTGGCTTGGTCCCGAAAGCGTGCTTTTGCAAATTTGGTGAAAATCCGTCCAGTAGTTTTTTTTAAAATGACCAAAAAGTAGGTAAAAAAAAATTAGTGATATCTGTGTTCGGTTCGCGGACACACTTCCCTGTTCGCTCCGCGGACAGTGTCCTGATTGGCCAATCGTCTTGCGTGATGTTCGCAGACATGCAACATGTTCGCTGATTGGACGGCGTGGAGCGTGAAGCGCGTCAGATTTTTCGGTAGCGCCCGCCATCTTGGATTCGCGGACGTCCGCGGACAGCGCAGTGAAACTTTGTTCAAAATGTGTATTTTGTAGAGTGTGTTGGTGTGTAGGAGTGTTTGGGGAGGGTGGGAGTGTATGAGATAGGATGAAAGTTGTGTTTTTTATGTGTTAGACGTTCTTTTTGTGTTCGATTTGTTTGCGGACATCACGGGTGTTCTGAAATGTTCTAAATAAACTGACTGGGGGGTGTTCTAAGGACTCAATATGTGTCTGTTTTGTTCGCAAGCAAAGTGAAACTGTTGTAAGAACACTCGCGGTGTCCGGGGAGTGTTCGTAGGGGGTGTCCTGAGGACGCTGTCCGTATTGTTCTCAGTCAAGTTGAATGTGTTCTAAGAACACACGCGGTGTCCTGAAATGTTCGCAAATAAACAAAACGGGGGTGTTCTGAAGATGCTTCTAATAACACTCGCGGTGTCCGGGGAGTGTTCGTAGGGGGTGTCCTGAGTACGCTGTCCGTATTGTTCTCTGTCAAGTTGAATGTGTTCTAAGAACACCCGCTGTGTCCTGAAATGTTCGCAAATAAACAAAATGGGGGTGTTCTGAAGACGCTTCTAAGAACACTCGCGGTGTCCGGGGAGTGTTCGTAGGGGGTGTCCTGAGGACGCTGTCCGTATTGTTCTCTGTCAAGTTGAATGTGTCCTAAGAACACTCGCGGTGTCCTGAAATGTTCGCAAATAAACAAGATGGTGGTGTTCTGAAGATGCTTCTAAGAACACTCGCGGTGTCCGGGGAGTGTTCGTAGGGGGTGTCCTGAGGACGCTGTCCGTATTGTTCTCTGTCAAGTTGAATGTGTCCTAAGAACACTCGCGGTGTCCTGAAATGTTCGCAAATAAACAAGATGGTGGTGTTCTGAAGAAGCTTCTAAGAACACTCCCGGTGTCTTGGAATGTTCGTAGGGGGTGTCCTGAGGACGCTGTCCGTATTGTTCTCTGTCAAGTTGAATGTGTCCTAAGAACACTCGCGGTGTCCTGAAATGTTCGCAAATAAACAAGATGGTGGTGTTCTGAAGACGCTTCTAAGAACACTCGCAGTGTCCGGGGAGTGTTTGTAGGGGGTGTCCTGAGGACGCTGTCCTTATTGTTCTCTGTCAAGTTTAATGTGTTCTAAGAACACCCGCGGTGTCCTGAAATGTTCGCAAATAAACAAAATGGGGGTGTTCTGAAGACGTTTTTGAGAACACTCCCGGTGTCCTGGAATGTTCGTAGGGGGTGTCCTTAGGACGCTGTCCGTATTGTTCGTTGTTAAGTTGAAAGTGTTCTAAGAACTATCGCGTTGTTCTGAAATGTTCGTAGGGGGTGTCCTGAAAACGGTGTCCGTATTGTTCGCTGGCAAGTTCAAAGTGTTCTAAGAACACTCACATTGTTCGCGGACATTAAAAGTTTCCCATAGTTCATAGTTGAAATGTTTGACTCTATGGATGTGATATGCTGCGGTGGTTGTTGCCAGGGCATAGAGTCTTGGGTGCATGGCCATTTGGTCATGCACCCAAGACTCTATGCCCTGGCAACAACCACCGCCGCATATCACATTCATATTTGCTTATAACTTTGGGTGAAAAACAAATGTATAAGGAACAAAGGTATTAGATACTATGGATGTGATATGCTGCTATGGTTGTCCTTATTATTGTATACTTACTGTTTGGTCTAGTAATGGGAGTCCATGTTTTTCTTCTTCATTTCTGTGATAAAAGAAAATAGCATGTTAGTATTAGTATTTTGTAATGACTTATTACATTGTATAAGCAATATACTTTTATTTTTTTTCGACCCTCATATTTAGTAGAGTACAAATCAGAGTACTGTGCAATTTGCTCAGTTTCTGTATTTGTTGCTAAAATCATTCGGTCTGTGGGAGAAAAGAAAATCCATGTTGGATTAAAAAAAAAAAAATTCTGTTATGCTACAGTTTATTTGTTTGTTTGTTTTCAATGTTCACTTTTTGTTTCTGGCTAATGCTTTATACTTTGCTTTGTTGTATTTTTTTGGAGCAGTAACAGATTCTTCATTTGTTTTGATATTATAAAATTTTGGAGCAGTTAGATACCAATTGGCGTATTCTAACTGTCTATTTTTTTAATATATTTTAGTGGTTTTGATTTATCTATTTGGATATTGTTAAATTTTGGGACAGCTAGATACCAATTGGCGTATTCTAACTGTGTATTTTTTGGCCTAATTTAGTGGTATTCATTTATCTGATTAGTTGTTGTAGAATCTTTGAGCTGTTAGATAGCTTTTGGAGTATTCTAACAGTTTATATTATTTTAACACAAATTTATAATTTTGGGACAGTTAGATACCAATTGGCGTATTCTAACTGTGTATTTTTTGGTCTAATTTAGTGGTATTCATTTATCTGATTAGTTGTTGTAGAATCTTTGAGCAGTTAGATAGCTTTTGGAGTACTCTAACAGTTTATATTTTTTTTAACACAAATTTACTTAAAGGTTTAAATACAGTTTATTTATCAAATTTTGGTTTTAAGAACATCAAATAAGCGTTTGTAAGATTTGCTGGTAATCTCTGCTTTAGAGCAATGGTACTATCATTACATTCAAACCATACACATTTCTTTTTTATATATGCCGTGTAGTGCCCTGAATTGGTTGTGGCTCCTGCGTGGTAGATTATACCTATTGTTGTGAAGGTTTTCTTACCAAGTGATATTTGACTATGTGTGAATCCAGTCAGCTTGCAGTTGTTTTTGGTACCATCTGCATTGTAACGTAGAAGCATTAGTATTACATATTTACTATGTGTTTGTATTACTAATGTGGAGCGATTATCTGAATTGCAGGTAGAGCATAATCTACCATGGTGTGCATTTTGTACAAGTTGCTGAAATGGAATGGATTCACAATTTGGTATTGATATATATATGAAGCGTTCATTGGGAATTTCTTCTTGTGTCACATTGTTGCACAGAGTGCATGTATGTTTCCACATGTATGAAATCTGGAAGATTTCATTTATAGGTATGTTTTTGTTTTCCAGTACTAATAGTAAGTACATTAGAAATTCTTGTGGATCTTCCTGTGAGTTTATAGTGAATTTCACCATTCCAGCACAGTAGTCCAATTGTCGTCTTATTCCAAAAACACTATAGGTGTTGTCAGGATTGTTTGCTGCATTTCTGTGAAGTACTAACATTTGCAAACACAAAGGGTCTGTACTTTGTAAGTAAATGTTGTCAACAATTGGTGGTAATTGAAATAGAATATTCATTGCTACATTTGCATAGAAACTTACACCAACTATATTTGAGAATTTAAATGGTCCAGGTAGTTCTGTATCTTACTGCTTTTTTGGAGTTTGTCTTCCTTCTTTAAAGAAGTACCTGATTTACTTTCTCTAATTGATTCTTTTTTGTTTGTGGTACTTGATGAAGTATTAGTTTCTTTTACTCTCTTTGGAGGATTTGCAGTGACGTCCTGTTGCATTTCTGTTCGATTTAGTTTTCTTTTACAACGTTTTAGTTTTTGTGGAACAGAATATGTGTTTAGATGGGGAGTGTATAGTGAGCGAAGTCTATTATATTCTAAAATGCAAGGAATATCAGCGTTTACTTTACTTGCATCAAAGTTGATTAGAAATAGACCGTCAAGTGTACGTAAGCGTGATAGTGCTACGTAGCTCATGCCTTCTTTAAAGACTGTGTTACCAATATCTATCATTGCTTTGTCTAGGGTAAGAGCTTGTGATTTATGAATCGTGACTGCGTATGCAAGAGTTAGAGAAAATTGTTCCCTGCGTACATACATATCTTTGAAGAGAAGGAATCTAGCTGTTGAGCGTCCTATCCGTTTTACTTCTGAAAGTTTGTCAAAGAGTATATTGACAAACTGAATTTTGTTGTCACGTGGGTATGTTTGAAAGCCAACAACTGTACCCAGTGCTCCATTAACTAGTCCTTGGTCCACGTCAAGGTTACGTTTAAGCATTACTCTCCAATTTAAGGATAATTTTAACATCTTTTCTAAGCCTGCTGTGTTTGAGATTGATTTTTCTAAATTATTTAGTCTTGTTGTGGCTTGGTCACACATGGGTAGTGTCATACCATCTACATCCAGTTTGTCTCAGGCGCTAATTTCCATTATTGATTGCATTTCTTTACTTAAGATTATTTCATTGAATTTGAGACAGCTTGCAAGAGTTGGCATTAAGGCCATACAATTGACATTTTTGTGGGCTAATTGGTCCATAACATCTGTAGCACATGCATTATCGCCATAAAGTGCATTAATGTGCCGGGTTTTCAATGTTGCTTCTGCTTCTTTAGAAAGTATACCAACTCTCAAACTTTTTAAAATGTTGACATAAGTTAGATCTGCAGATTGGCGCATGTTTTCTGTTAATTCTCTGTATTGGAAATGTTGCCAAAGGTTGACATTTCCAATGCTGCCAACAGTTTTACGGCAGAGTTTGTGCCCTAATGTTTTAAAAATAGGTTCACCTTTTACTGGTGTTAATTGAAGCAGATCTCCAAAAACAATAATGTGTTTTCCTGCAAAGAGCTCGTCATAGTCTGTTTTGAGTACTTATTGTAATCTGAGGTGAATCAAAGCTAACATCAGGTTGGAGACCATGCTCACTTCATCTATTAGTATCATTTTCATTTGTTTCAATACTCTGCGTAATTCCATTGCAGCTTCTGCAGAAAGTTTGTAATAGTCTAATTTGTTCTGGTGTTCTACTGGTAATAGTAATAATCGGTGTAATGTAACACCACCTATGTTGTAGGCAGCTAAACCTGTGGGAGCAGTGACAACAGCTGACAGTTTGTTGTTTGTCAATTGTTGAAGGAACTTACTAATGATTTTGATTAGGAATGTTTTGCCAGAACCACCTTCACCACTGACGTGCAGTAGTATAGGTTTATAATTATGGCAGGAACATTCTTTATTTTCATGTTTTACACCATGTGCAATTTGTTTTGTTACTTCTTGAAAAATGCTACTTTGCTCATTGTTTAGTTTTGATTGTAGTATAGTTAAGTCTTCCTTATCTTCATACTGACACATGGGGCCTCATTACGACCCAGGCGGACTTCGCGGTGCTAAATGCACCGCGAAGCATGGCGGAAAGCCGCCGATAGCGCCATGGGGGTTGGCGGATTTACCGCCCCATTCCGACCTCGGCGGAGCGGTAAATCCCCAATCCCCATTCTGCCCTTCCCCATTCCCATTTTCGCCCCATAGGGTATAATGGGAGTGGGGAAGGAGTTAATTACGCCACCGTAAAATACGGTGGCGTAATTAACAACGAGGTCCCGTAGCGCCATGGTTTTCTCCGGCTGGTAAAACCAGGCGGAGAAAACCTCCATGGCGCTACGGGAACTCGTAGTATGGCGGAGAGGTACGCCATGCACTACGCTGGCGTAATACCCTCTCCGCCAGGGTCCTAATGAGGCCCATGGTGTTTTCTACTTCTATCATAGCTAATTCTGCCTCATTTGTTATTAGTGGTTCTCCCAGTGGTTCTTGGCTTCCTGTTACAGAAGGTTGACTACTGTCAGGAGTATCCTTATCTAGTTGGGCTTGGAGTTCTTCTTCATGTTGCTGTTCATTGTGCAACATTGTTTTGTACTGTGTAAAGTTTACATCAGTTATCGTGCTTTCATTTGCTTTGAAAGCATCCTCATATGAGTCATAGTTATCTAGTAAGTGTTCTTCTTTTCTCCATGGTTTGAAGAGTTGTAGCAGGGACATGTAATATACTTCTTTATGTTGAGGAGTCTTCAATGACAATTTGATATGATTAATTAAATTTGGTTTAGTGAGTTTAACTAAGCTGCCTTCACAGTCTGTCATTCTATATTTACCTTTGTTTTCATCAGGTTTCCTATTATTTTTGTATGTGTAGTTTTGGGCTATTTGGTATAGACACATGTTTTCCAAAGTATTACTTCTGTTTGGGTAGTATGTGTCCAATAAATTGTTTTTTAAAATGTCTTGGCTGTTGGGATCATGTTTGGCTATTGTTTCTATATCTTCATATGATTTTAGAACTCTTTTTCTAGATTTAGCTGGACCAAGACTTAGCCATACTATATTTTCAGATTTACCATACAATGAAGTACCAGTTAAACGATCAGCTGCTTCATAAGATCCACATTCTCTATGGGTGAGAATTTTTATGCCCAAGCTGTATAATTTCTGAGATACTGTTTTATCTGATGACAGGTCATTCCAGAGGTCTTGGAGCTCTGTCTTTTCTGCTTTAGGTAAGTATGCTGTGGCATATCGTGCAACTGCAGTAGAATTGTCTGCAATGTACTGCACATCTATGTTTGCATTCCATAAGTGGGCAATGATTGCATTATAATCATTGATATATTTTTCTTCTTCTTTTCTTTTTATGTAATATGTATTTTTAGGTGACTTACCTTTAACACTATGTCTAAATGAAGACATGAGGTTGTTTACTTGACCTGTATTTGTAACTGGTCTAGGGAAACCAAATCGGCATTTGGTGTAGTATTTGCCTTTGTTTTTGTATTTGCAACGACAATATTTTCCACATTTGTGTCTTTGAAATTGTAAAATTTGTGCATGAAGAACACTATTTGTGGCTTCTCTTGGAATTTCACAAGTGACATATTTTTCAATAAACTGTAAAACAGTGGCATCACTGTCTTGACCAAATGTAGGAGCATCTTTAATCCATAAAAGCATGTGGATATGTGGTGCCCCTCTGGCTTGGTATTCTTTTCTCCAAAAGAAGTGTTGCACTTCTCCAAGGGGAGGAACAGTTTTATTACAAATAAAATGTAGCATAGCAATGAAGCGATGGTGAAAATATCTTGAAACATTAACAGGATCCAAAGAACAAAGTTCTCCAGGTGTTAGAATATCTATGTTTGTTTTGTTTTTATTTGATATGCGTAGGAAATCATGTAAATCTTCCCATGCATATTCTGCACAACTTAATGTAACAAACCAAGTGGGTGGGCCAAGGTTTCTGATCATACAACGTACATCTCCATGACGTCGAAACCAGTACTCTTTAGCACCACGCATATTTGCTAATAGATTTGTAATATTTGATTGTAAAACCTCATCCTTTTGTTGTACTTTCTCTAATAATTGTGTAGCTGTCATATTTTGAAAGTGTGATCCTGATTTTAATATGTTGTCAACTCCGTAACATAAAGTTGCTAGTTCACTTTCAAAGAGTAGGTGGAATATGTATTCCACATTTTGTCTAAATCTGGGATCTTCAGAATACATCCGTAATGAACGGTATTCTGAAGCTGATATTTGAATAGGTCTATCATCATACCTTCCTCCTTTGCCAGTAGGAAAGAGTAGAGGAAAAGCATGTGCTTCTATACTTTTTTCCCATATACTTATTGGCGATCCTTTTGTTTGACGCATTTGGTAAGTTTCCAGTACATCTTGTACGGTGTCATTACAGTGCAAAGGATCAATTGTATAATGGTCTAAAGTATTTGATATTGTAGCAGGATCTAGTAGCTCAAATTGACCAGCTTCTTGTGTTTCTTGAATTATTTCAGTTGTATCTTTCAGGTTTTCTTCAATATTAATTCCTTTGTAATATTCATTACTCTCTTTAAGATATTGGAAGGCTTGTCTAACTTTATATAAATCTACCAGCTGTTGCCATATTTTTTTTGCCTTTTGTAGGTACTCCATTTACTAATATAATTAAAGATTGCTGCATTGGACGTTGCACTCCTAGAGTATGCACATTTTCTTTTAGATTTAATGGTAAATAAACGACTTTTCCACGAATGCTTTTTACCAATTCAGAGGGAGGTAATTTTGCTGTTTTTGGTTGAAGGCGTATTATTGCTTGAAATGGGTGTATTGTTTGAATTATGATGCTCTCATATAAATTAAGTTGTTGTAGAGGTTTTGGTACTGGGTATAATTCCAAATTATTTGTGATAGAACGTGAAGGAGTTTGGTTGTTGTCAAGTTTAAAAGTGCAATACCTACAAAGTATTAAGGGCTCAGTTATTTCATATTTGTTTTCTGCTACAAGGTAGAGAGCTAATTCAAACCATTTAGAATCTTCATTGTCTTCTATTTTGTATGATAGGTCCACAGTTTTTGTGTTACTTTCATAAAAAATTCTACGGCAACATACACATACATGGTTTGGTACTTCAGCTGATGTACTTTTAAATTTTAGTATTTCTTTTTTGTATGTTTTTAGCAAAAGGTTGCCATGTGTAGAATTGTTGCTTAATTGGTTTAAAGCTATTTCATTCTGTAAATGGCTTTCACTTCCAAAATATTTTTTCTGGATATAGTGAATTTCTTCAAGTAGGCCTTTTGGTGTACCATGTAGAAGGATGTTATTTAACTTTGCTAGTGCTAAAGCAGGACATTTAGCATAGTACAGTTTATAGACTAGATTTCTTATAGTTGAATGATGTGTTGATATCCTTTTGATATCATGGAAAGTGGTTTTACAAGTAGGTCCTGTAATGCAGGCCAATGAATGTCCTTGTAGTCCTGTGTACTTGCGCACTGGAGAGGTATCTATATTTTGCAGTAATTTAATTTTGATTTTGTCTTTGCTTTTTACATATTTATTGAAGAATTGGCGTAAAGATTTAAAACATTGTTTGGGAATGTTACACATTGACGTGCATGGCCACTTGTACACTAGACGTTCTGATTCAGTTGAATGGAGGGGTAATTCTAAGTTTTCAGGGCATATTTTTGTAAGGAGTACTTCTTGTTCCATTATGGTATTATTCACTTTTTCATAACCTCGACCACTGCTATTTATGGCAATTGTATTTGTTTGCTTTTGTTTGTATGCTTCTTCATTAAAATATGGTTCTGTGCTCGTAGTGTGATTCCATTCACCTCCGCAGAAACTTAAGAAGTTCTTTCTGTTGACATTTCGCTTATTGAGAAGTCTTTTTTCTAATTTAGTTATTAGTTTTGTTAGTGGTTTCATTTTGTTTAACAGTAAAATAAATACATTTCTTTTGAGAAGAATTGCACTGTTAATCAATGCTTCTAAGATTAATTTCCTACGATAGGTTTTAAGCTTTGAACCTGATCTCTCTCCTGTTTTTATAAGATTTTGAAGGACTTTGTGACGGTATATGTTGGCTAAAATACTTTTCTTGGTATGCTTACTTTGCACTATATTAAAATTTGAAGAAGTAGTTTTATCTGTACTGATAGCTGATTTTCTGTTAATTGTTTTTTGGTTTGTTTTACATTTTGATAGAGGAAGCGAAGTTGTTGTACTTGAAACTTCTTGTGTTTCACTAAATGATTGTATTAGCTGTTTTGTTTCAACTTTTTTTTACAAATTCTGCTAGAGATGGATGCTTATGTTGGACACCTTTATTTTCATTTGCTCTACTTTTGCGTTGCTTTCTACGGACTTGGCTTTTGGTAGGCATTCTTTAGGGTCTGTTGAAAAAAATAAAGAAGATATGGGTTGGGGTGTTCTGGAATGTATGTGTGCTGTGTGCATGAGTGTTTGAGTAAGATGATAAAGATGTATGTAATGGTGTGTGATTGTGCATTGGGAACTAAAACTAGTAGGGATAGGTATTCTTGAATTTATGTGTTACTAAACTGGGGTTCAGATGACAAAAAAAAAGCAAGCTAGTGGTGTGGAAAAGTACAAATAGTAAATCTAATGTATACAATTAAAACAGTTGTTTGTTCTATAATATGAAAATTGTAGTGGTTCAGTTGGGTAATTTGTGTGTCCAAAAATAGAAATTTGTGGGCCATTCTGGCTGTAAATCGCTGTTTAAGACAAGGACATTTTTGGACAAAATGGTACAAAATCTCTATTTTTAGAAACCAAAATAGCTTGTATTGATGTTATAGTATATTTGATTAATAATACAAATATTATGGTGATATTTTACTTACTTTTTTTAAAAATTAACAGGTAACTTCTTAGTTTTTCTTTCTTCTTCAAATTCGGCTGCTTCTTTTCAGGAAACTGGTCTTCACTGCAATTGTAAAAGCTTCAAATTAGTAACTTTGTTTGTAGATAGCACTGTTTTTAATTTAGATATTGATTTTTTTAATTGAAATCCTCAGTGCCTTCTGTAAAACCATTAAACTAATTTATTTACATAAAATACATTGCATCAGTTCAGTATATATGATATGTTCTTAATGAACAAATTGTATTGAATGACTAACTGTAGCAAAAAAAAATATCTTTACTATGTCTTGTGAAATGTATAATATATTAGTGAATACCACTATTTCTGTAAGTAAACTGTTCTAGGTAATAGCGCCTCAATGTCATGTCTAATTTAAAGTAATTAAGTAAATAAATAAATAAAAACAAAAAATATGAAATTGTATAAGTATTTTTATAAAGGTTTAAACATAGATTGTGTTTGCATGCAATTTTGTTTGAATATATGTAGTCTATATATTTCATTTAAAAATGTTAGTTTAACATGATTTGAGTGTGTGTGTATAAAGAAAGTAAATAGTATAAAGGTTTATAAGTGATATTTGATTTTAGGAAATTGAAAAAAAGTACAGTAAATTCATTTTACAGATTTTACAAGGTAAAAGTCTGTTTGAAAATGTGTTCATCTACTATACAGAAAATATGCATACCTGAAGTTTGTGTTCATGCATATGGATATGCATGGAGCTGCAAGTAGAAATATTGAAGACTTGTACAGTATTTCTGGTAGATGGTGCTTGCCAATGATATGACACTTGTACTCAGAGAGATTCAGAGTACATTTGCAGTGCTGATCTATGATGATGCAGTTAGATGTAGAGGTCTTGAATGTGATTGGTGCATGGTCATGTGATTTTTGAGGTACATCCAATGAGGGAAGGGCAGAGAGAGTGTAGTGGAAATGGTAGAAGGGCTGTTCATGTTACGATATGTCCGCGGACATGGCGGTAGTTCGCGGACATCGGGAGTTACATCCGGGGATTTTTGGGTTCAGAAGTCATGCAAATTAGAATAAGCACTGAAAGGGATTGGTCAGGAAAGTTTGGTGGGTGTGTTGTGCCAGGAGAGATTTTCTCAGATACGCTTTTTGCTGAGAGAACAAAAGATAGCTATGGCTGTGTGTTTCAGAAAACAGATTGTTTGGATTTTAGGAGATTTGTGGATACATTGGTTGAAGGTGCATGCAGAAAGCTGTAGAGTAGCTGTAGATCTTGGATTCCCACATGTGGAAGTACACTGGCATGGAGTACGTGGAATGAAGTGGTTACTCTCTGTGCTACTTTGGAGACAGAGCAACATCCAGACATGATTGTAATTCATTGTGGAGGGAACAGTTTAGGACATGTGACTGGATTTTTTTTTGCAATTTGCTATGAAAGAAGAACTTAGGAAGGTTATCAACATGTTTCCTAATTCTCAAGTGATATTTTCACGGATTGCGCAGAGACAAATGTGGCTTCGTTCTTCTTCATTTGGTCCACAAATGGAAAAAGCAAGGCGCAATGTTAATAAGGCTGTTTGTGCCTTTCTAAGAGATTTTGGCATGTCTTCTTTTCACAACGAAAATATTATGTTTTGTAGTACATACATTTTTCGCAGAGATGGAGTCCATCTTACTTATGCTGGCAATCAGATTTTTCTGAGAAATGTACAAAATGCATTGCAACCTTTTTTGGAATTACAACAACGTTTTTGAAGTAGATGTTAAGCATTTACAATTTTTGACTTACAAACACCACCCAAAGGCTCTTTTCAGAGCCACCACTTCTTTCCAGAGAAAATTACAATGTTTGTGATGGAGTAGCAACCCAATTTTTTTAATGTTCGCGAACTGTCCGCGGACTTCTAAAAAATACAAAGAGCCCTGCTTCATTTATTTTCTCTTCTATTTTTTAACTGGGAAAGGTGGCTCTGAAAAGAGCCTTATTTTTTTTTTGATTCTTGTAATTTTGTATTTTTTTTGGTTTTTCAGACATGACACACTAGGAGAGGAGGGTAAAGGAGGGTAAAGGGGGGACACCAACCACAGGGATAAGAAAGGGCGAGCTGAGAGAGGAAGATGTAGAGTGGGTTTTATTTGGGTAGTGAGCAGGTCTTCTCGTGCTCTGAGACGATAGTCTCAAAAGCACTCCAAAGTCGCTCCCCCCTGCAGAGTACTGTGTCACAGTACATACATACAACTGTGACCCTCGAAAGGTAAGGGTCATCAGCATTCTGTATGGCCTGTGAGGCAGCTTGAGGAAGACGCTGTCCCACAGAGGTGTTCCTTGTGGTGACAGGATCAGAAACAGAGGATGAAGTAGAGGAAATCAACCTGCTACGTTCTTCGCAAGGTACAACCCTGCGAATAGCCCCAGAGTGAAATGACCTCAGGTGTCGCTTCATAGTAGTGGTCCCAAAGCTGTACTTACCGTGCTTTCCGCGACTGAGTATCATTTTGCACTCATTGCAGGTAACACAGTTCGCACAAGCCTTAGGAACATTACCATGAATGGTAAATAACCGCCACACCCAAGACTCACGCCTAGTGCGGGTAGTAGGGTTTTCCTCTACCTCATTCTCATCATCCTCTTCTTCCTCCTCCGCATCCTCACTCCTGTTCCCCTCTTCAGGCCCTTGGGGAGGTGGTGGTGGTGGAGGGGGTGGGGGTGGTGCTGAAGCAGGTGCAGCACCAAGTGGCAGTTCAGCAGCCAAGGATGCCATCTCGATGATGGTGTAGTCTGCAGGTGGCAGCAAAAATCACTGTGTTCTGAAGAATAGCCAGAAACACAATGGGAATAAGTTCTTGGGCATGGTCTTTTATAGGGGTGCTTGTGCGTGGTTCGCGGACATGCGCTCTATCCGCGGACAGATCGAACACAAAAAAAGGATCGGAAAGTTTCAAAAGGTATATAGAAACTCAAGATTGCTATGTGGGACTTGTGCCATGGTGAGATTTTATTGAAAAATATTATGGATTAACTGAAAATGTACTTTTAAATTGTTCGGGGACACGAACAGTGTCCGCATTTCAGGACACACGATGAGCGTGGGCGCGGTCATATGATCCATTCGCGAACTAGTCCGCGAAGGAAGCGCCTGTCCGCAGGACACCAAGTGCACAGAGATTGGTTAGCGCATGCGCATTGATGTCCTAAGGACACTGTTCGGGTTCTGAAGTAATTAAAAGTGCGTCACACGTGAAACGAACATTTCAGGACACCGCGTGTGTTCTTAGAACAGTTTAAACTTGGTAGCGAACAGTAAGGACAGATATAGTGTTCTTCAGGACACGTGTAATTTAGTTTATGTACGAACATTTCAGGACACCAATTGTGATCTTAGAACAGTTTCAATTGGGTAGCGAACACTACGAACAGGTATAGTGTTCTTCAGGACACCTCCATTTTCGTTTACGTACAAACATTTCAGGACACCAATAGCGTTCTTAGAACAGTTTGAACTTGCTAGCGAACAGTACCGGACAGGTATAGTGTTCTTTAGGACACTTTAATTTTTGTTTGTTTACGAACAATTCAGGACACCTTGTGTGTTCTTAGTACAGTTTCATGTTGCTAGCGAACACTACGAACAGTTGTACTGTTGTTCAGGACACATCATTTTCGTTTATTTACGAACATTTCAGGACACCAATTGTGTTCTTAGTACAGTTTTAAGTTGATAGCGAACATTACGGACAGATATATTGTTCTTTAGAACACTTTAATTTTTGTTTCTTTACGAACATTTCAGGACACCACGTGTGTTCTTAGAACAGTTTCAACTTGCTAGCGAACAGTACGAACAGGTGTGGTGTTCTTCAGGACACCTCCATTTTCGTTTATGTACGAACATTTCAGAACACTCGCACTGTCCGCGGACACTTTTATTGTTTTTAAAAAAAAACGGAAACTATTCACAATACAATATAAAAATTAAACTTTATTTAAGATATATTAATAATTTATGACAGAGAAGGTGAGGCAGAAACAGAAACAAAAACAGGAGAATTTGGGTTTTCAACATGATTGGTATTAGGTCAAGAAGGGATGGAAATCTCATCAAAACGTTTTGGATTATGGAGAGGGTTTGGGGATAATTAACTGGGATATGGTGAGGAGGGAGAAGTACATGTGGGGCAATGGTACAAGGTTTTTGATTTGAAATGATTTTCTACAAAAGTTTTTAAATTATTAAAATTAGCCAACAATACATCCATTTTTTCTTCTATATTGTGAAGACTGTTATCCATAACAGGGTTTTCTGAAGTGTTTTCTATGTTGGTATGCTCTGTACAAAAAAAAATATATATGTTAAATGTATATAAAAAAAAATAATAAGTAAATGGTTTATATTATAAAGTGTTTACCATTAGTTTCACTATCTTGTGACATTTCTTCATGTGGGAAATTGTCCTCTAGCCATTCCAGAGTACTAGACATTTCTGTGAGAAAAAAAAAAAAAGATAATATATTTTTTAATCTAATACAGAAAGTTTATAAATATATGAGTAAAATGAAGTACACTTACTATTTCTGGTAAGATAAGTCCTATGTATTCAGTGGGTCTGGTCTTGTTCTCAGTTCTGTTGTGTCTGTGAGGTAATTATGTTGGAAGCCAATTTATCTTCTTGTGGTATATTCCATTTCAGAACATATTGGGCCTCATTACGACCCTGGCGCTAAGGGGTCTGCGCCAGCGTTAGCTGCGCGGACCCCTTACCGCCAACTACGAGTTCCTGGAGCGCCATGGTCATTTTTCCGCCCGCTTTTTGCGGGCGGAAAAATCCATGGCGCTCTGGGACCTTGGTGTTAATTACGCCACCGTATTTTACGGTGGCGTAATTAACTCCTTTCCCACTCCCATTGAGCCCTATGGGGCCGAAATGGGAATGGGGAAGGGTAAATGGGTCAATGGGGACTTACCGCCCCGCCGACCTCGGAATGGGGCGGTAAGTCCGCCATCCGCCATGGCGTAAAGGGACTTTGCGCCATGGCCGGAAAGTCCGTCGATGGCGGAAAAAATCCGCCAGGGTCGTAATGAGGGCCATTGTATTTAAATGAATGGTTAGTGTGTTACATATATGGGTTACATTTCTTATGTATTACTATATATAATGTGTTTGTGTGCTGCTTTTTGAATTTGTTAAATGTTCCTATATTATGATATAACAATCAAACATACCCCACCACCCCCCCACCCCAGTTTTTAGGTAGTGGTACTGTTCTCTGAACATGTCCGCGAACATTAAATAAGTTTGCGGACATCAAGTTCATAAGAAGAGATATAGTCAGTTCCATATGACATGTATATAAAGTCAAAGTCATTATTGTTAAGTTGTGCTACTAAAAAACTATGAAATTCAGTGAAGAAACTTTGTTAAAGGGACGTTATGGTTAAGTTGCGCTACTAAAAACCTATGAAATTCAGTGAAAAAACTTTGTTAAAGGGACGTTATGGTTCCAAGTAAAACCGAAAAACCCTTGAAATTCGCCAGTTATGGTAAGCTAAGCAACCATAAGTCGTGCCACCACCGTGCACTGCTAAGACTAACACCCAGGACATCAAAGATGACATCACAATCATAGTAAAACAGAAATAGTTTATTTAGATATTAAGGTGAAAATTGTTGGAAACAGCATAAGTACAGAACTGCACAGAAAAGAAACAAGTACTAATACACTACTACATGCAACCAGTGCGCATCCACAAAGTCTCAAAAACAGTATTCCATACGGAGAGTTCTTACGGGTAAAAAGAAACTGTAGTGAGAATGAAACATGGGAAAAAATGCCAAAAAAACTGCGGCTAGATTCTTAATCCGAGGCTATAAGAAAACAGTTATTAACAAAGCCTACGATCAAACCTGTAAGAAAACCCGAGAGATGATTCTAGCCAAAAGAAATACAATCAAAAACCCAACAAAGGATCTACCGCATGAAGATTGCGCACTCAGATTCATTACCACTTTCAATTCTGGAGCAAAAGAAATCAAACAAATCTTAAAGAAACACTGGCATCTCTTGAAAAGAGACCAGGACATTACTTCATACTTGCCAACACATGCCACTATGACCTACAGAAAACCACCTTCGATACAAAGTAAACTATCACCGAGTATGTTCCGATCGCCCAAAGAAAGGACTAACACCTGGCTACCCACCGAAATATCGGGTTTTTTTACTTGTGCTAAATGTAAAGCATGTCGTCATGGAATAAACATGAAAATATTCCTACATCCTCGGACCAAGAAAGAAGTTAAAATCAAACAAGATCTGAGATGTTTTACACAATTTGCCATCTATGTGATTATTTGTTCCTGCAATGTATGGTATGTAGGTAGCACTAAACTAGAAGCTAGGCTAAGAATATTGCAACATCTACGTGCAATCAAAAATCATGATATGTCTTACCCGCTTGCTAAACATTTTAAAGAAGTACATCAAAATGACATCAGTTCTTTCAAGTATTTCATTATTGACTCAGTTATAACTCACCCAAGAGGAGGGGACAGATTACGAATACTTAGACAAATGGAATCCAGATATATAGTAGATTTTAACACCAAGTATCCAGGAGGTCACAATCGTGATGAAGAACTATATGTATTTTTGGGATCCTAAACATCTAAAGACTTCAAATCTCAATCATTCATAGACCTGAGCCTTTCCGAATTTTTCCAATTTTTTTGCATTTTTCTGCATTTCTGAAAATTCTATATATATTATTTGCATTTTTTGTATATCTTGTCTGTTTGGCAGATATGTATAATGAAATAAGGTTTTTAGAAAATTGAGTCTAATTTGGACGTCTATGCATCCCTACACGGTTTTTCCTGTAAGCAGTTTTTCACTTTGATTGTGTGTTGTTTTATATCACCAATCATTTTAAATTAGCAACTTAGTTCAGGGAGAGGATGTTTTATCTTTAGCTCTATCAAGTGCTGTTTTTATCAATATGTAAAGAGCATTTATCATTTAGTTGTCAAATGTATTGCAAGTTCCCTCAAAACAATGTGCATTAACCGCAGAATTGTTTTAAATGTAACCGATGGATTTGAAGCATGGGAGAAGGCAATAATTTGAATGTTAAAAATATCATGCCCCATATCCAATATAAAAAATTTCAAGCATAAAACACCAACACATGAATGGGACATCCAGCACTATGCACTTTAAATCGTTTGTACTTGAATTATAAGGAGTAATTTTAACATATAACATCAAGCAACTTAACTCCTTTTTAAAACTTTTTTCAAAACTTTTTTCATAATATATCCGTACAACAATTTTAGAAGGCAATATTTATTCTTGCATTTGCATTAATTACTTTTTACTACCTTGCTAAATATACAGGTTGGTACAGTCACAATATATAGGCGCCCGCAAGGGTAACACACTGCCTATGTGTACATATTAGACCACCTATATGTTTTATTATGAATATTCATAATATATATCATGGATCGTATGTCTCTTTCAAGTATAGTTATGCATAGTGGATTTGACCAATATGTGAGGCACCCGCAAGGGTCATATGATAGCCTCATGTCATAGCATTTGGGCGCCCGCGAGGGTAACACACTGCCCATTAATATCAACATTTTTGATACTTATGATATACAGAGATCTGAGTGGGATAGAATACATATTAGAGGCACCCGCAGGGGTTAAGTACCGCCTCTAGATTTAATTCCCAATCACTTGCGATTTTGCAATATGCACTTTATACTATGCACTTTATTGATAGCACTCAGCACTTTCTCAAACAACCGTTTTTCAATGTTTACAAAGCATGCAGCACTTTATTACCTATAAAACACCTGCATATCTCAATTTTGATGTCTGCAACATATATGTTGTAAAATAATTTTTTGAGAGCACACTTCAGTCCATGTTGAGACAATGTGTCGGCCCACTTGGGCTGAACTAAACAAACCCAGCACAATAGAAAACGGTGTACGATCGTTTTACCTAATTTTATTGACATTGGCAAATACCAAGATGAAACCACATGACTTAATATCAGTGATTCAATATCAGTAATCTCAGGCTTTCTGTCCACCCCTTACCCACTTGGGACATTTGGTTTGATAACACAAACATGTTTCGAACCGCTACACTGTTTATGAAAATGCTGTGTCTCTTATAAATGCACTGAGATGTGTTGTTATGCAGGTTCTAACATGGCTGCTTTTTTGTCTACCACTTATTACTTTATTTTAGTGCAAAACATTGAAAAAGGACTCATACACTTGTCTATATAATACCACAGTCCTCTCTCTATGTCACTTACCTGACGAAGCCCGAGTAGGGTGAAACGCGTCGTTCCTTTCTTACACCTAAGACCGTTGCTGCCTCCTTTGTCCATGTATCTTAAACAATAAAGGACACTTTGACTGCACGGAACACAAGTCTGTGTGTGGATTTATTGAAGACATCCAGCCTTTCGCTTTGATCACAGCCGGAGTGCCGATGTAACCCGGATTGGTTTCCAGTCCTTTTTTCTACATATATATATATATATATATATATATATATATATATATATATATATATATATATATATATATATATATATATATATATATGCGGTCAATTGTGCAAAGGTCAATTCGGACCCTTGACTTTCGATCAATTGGGTCATTCGAACAATTGTGTTCGAACAATTTGGGTAATACCGTTACACGCTTTAGAATCAGAACGCTAGGGCTCCAAGAATTAAGCAATATGCCCCTAACGGCGGGGGCATTACTGAGTCAGGTAATGCCCCGGGGCCCATAGTTATAGCCCATAGCCTTAACAAAGGCCCTGGGCATTACCTAAATTGATAATGCCCCCGCTGCAAGGGGCATATTGCTATTAACACCCCGGCCCACAAGATCTGCGAGACCAGGGCACAAACAACAGTTTTTTCTGTCCCAAAACGCTGCAGCATTTCGGGACAGAAAAAAATTATTTAAAAAAACAACCAAGAAAATGGCCGACGGGAAAGGGAAAACTGAGTCCGTTTTCCATTTCCATGGCAGACAGAGCGGACACGCTCATTATCAATGGACACAGCACAACTAGATTGCAGTGAAGAGGCAAGACACGGTTTAAACACATATGAAGAAGTACAGGATGATCACATCAGACAGGCAACAGTCCTGCAGAAGGAACTTAATCTTTAATCTCTGTGTGGCCTGAGACCTATGGGCATGTGGCGCTCTATAAGAATTCCATTAAATTAAATATTAATATCCGGAAGGGAAAGGCAGAGAGAAAAATCAAGATCTCTGATAAAATCGCCTCCCTGACAGGGTTCAAAGATTGAAAGGGTACAGTGACGTGCAGCGGGAGGGACATGATATGCAGGGCCTAAATATGCACATACATGTTGCAGTGGGCAGGGAACGTGCTGAAATAAGACACATGTATCTCCAGGGACAGGGAAGGGGGAAATGGGGGAAGGCGCAGCTTGAAGGATAGCTCAGGGGAAACGTGCTTGCCTTAGCAGCAAGACAACACAGGTTTGATTCCCCCAGACAGAAGGGGTGGGGGCAGGGAGGGGAATCATGGAGACTAAGAGTTTTTGGTTTATTGTAAATAGTTACTCGGCAAAAGCATTACTGCCTGGCTTTAATATGAGGCACCCTAATGGGACAAGCAAAGTAGGTTTTGAGAGATGCTGCATTGGGAATGGCAATAGACCCAGAAGATAACTCATGGAGGCGTGGGAAGCACAGTAACCTGAATAATAACACCATTAATGAACAAGTTGGGGGAAGGAATGCTGAGTAGAACTATTAAAGGGATAGTCCAGTAAAAAGTTTTATTTTAAAAATAGATAGGCAACATTAAAAAAAATAATACTAGCACTTTTCTTTTTTAAACTTCCTACGTAAAATTTTGAGCTATTCAAGCTCAAAATTCGCAAAAGCAAGCACATGGGCGCATCCATTTTGTGAAATGGATGCCCGTCTGTGCTGGCTTTTGCTTTTGCGGCACTAATGAAGGAAAAGCCAGCCAGCTGTACTAAACAAAAGCTACCGCTGGGTGGCTTTTCCTTCATTGGTGCTGTACGCGTAGGACGGGGACCGGAGACCAGAGCAGGAAAGCTGGAGCTGAATCTCGGTAAGTGCTTTTTTTTTTTTTATTTAAAAAAAAAAAGAAGCACTAGCTGCGTTTTTTTTTCTAAGTTGTCCGGGCTGGAGGAGCCCGGAAAACTTAGAAATAAAACCACAGCTTTAAAAATGTCGTATTTATGTTTGCGGTCGCTTTTGAAGTGACCGCAAACATAAATACACTGTTGTGTTTGAAAACGCTGCGGTTTTTCTTTCCAAGAGCACCGGAGACCCAAAGTGATAGCCACAGCAGGCAGAAACACAACACGGTTGTGTTTGAAAATGCTGCGGTTTTTCTTTCCGAGTTTCTCAGGCTCCTCCGAGACGGAGGAGCCTGAGAAACTTGGAAAGAAAAACCGCAGCGTTTTCAAACACAACGTTGTATTTATGTTTGCGGTCGCTTCAAAAGCGACCGCAAACATAAATACAACGTTTTTAAAGCTGCGGTTTTATTTCTAAGTTTTCCGGGCTCCTCCAGCCCGGAAAACCTAGAAAAAAACCTGCAGCTAGTGCTTATTTTTAAAAAAAAATAAATAGCACTTACCAAGATTCAGCTGCAGCTTTCCTGCTATGGTCTCCGGTCCCCGTCCTCCGCGTACAGCACCAATGAAGGAAAAGCCACCCAGCGGTAGCTTTTGTTTACTACAGCCAGAGACGTTTTCATGGGAGGGCAAAAGGGGCACTTGCCCAGGGCCCCCACTTTAGAGGGGGCCTCCACAAGGGGGCCTGATCTAAAGAAGTAAGATTCCATTGTTCACCAGACTTAAATAGCAAGTGTCAGGATATTTTATGGCATGCTGCTGAGGTTCTAAGCCCATTGCATGCGTGTTTTCACAAGTACAATCTGCCTTGATTAAGTCATCATGTAATGCCTTCTGTATTCACTGTGGTGAACATTGTTGTGTGTGTTCCTACCGGCACAACTCTGTGGCATTCTTTCCTTCCTGTGGGAATTCTGTTTATCATGTGCAATTGCTAAAGTTGAAATGCATATTGATAAATTGAATGCCACAATTGTTTAGAAGTCAGCTCAGTGTGTCAAGCACTCATTGCAGAGATATGTGTTCATATGCAAGATTAGAATAGCACATTCCAGCAAAGCTGACTGAGCCTTTCATATGTTTGCATATGTACTTGGTTTTATAGCACAACAGGTGCTATTATCAGCAATGTACCTGCACCAGTTAGGGGTTGCTATAAAAACTAACATATAATCTGTATGGTGAAGGTCTAGAAATTGGTTTGTTCAGATGGGGTGTTGTAAAACCTAGGCAATGGTTACCAGACATTTGATCGAAAAAAATTGGTCGACCAGACAAATGGTCGAACCAATTTGGTCGAAAACCAAATGGTCGAATTATTTTTATTTTTATTTTCACCCCCTTTTTTTTGTAAAAAACGAAAAGCCGAAAAATAAATATATAATTAAAAAAAAAATTCGACCATTTGGTTTTTGACCAAATTGCGTCGACCAAATGTCATTCGACCAGTTTTAGGTCGACCAAATGTCTGGACACCCTAGGCAATCACCTGCAAAGATGAGCATAAACTGTTAGTCCAAGAGCTGAATAAGTATCCAAATTCAAGACTGTGGAACAAAATTGTTCATGCTTGTATCCTGACTTTGGCAGCAGAAGATACAGTGATCCTGGTCAAATCACTAATATCTTTTACATTACTGTGCTGTCTTATGTGAGATTTGCCTTCTTGTATGCAGTGGCATTGTTTATCCCATTACATGATCTTTTTTCTTATGTAGGCCATTTGACTGGAAGGGGTGGTAGACAGAAGAGAGCAGACCAGATGTTGCATATTTTAAGGTCTGCTCGTTTCACACAAAAACGGTTTGCTTTTTTGCAATAGTCCATTTTTTATGCACGTTTATAAATGACAATGTCACAAGCCATTGTTTTGTAAGTATTTAAAGCTTTAAAATACGGAAGACAAACCCATATTAAATGTGTTAAATCACATCGATTGGTATGCTGATACTTATATACATCCCTTTATGATGGAGAGAATGAAGCTAGAACCATTCCCATTTTGCATAACACCCTTCTATAATATTTTGTTTTTATAAATGGACATGTTTGGTAATGTGATTTGTGTACTTTCCAAGTCAGTTTTATAAAATTAGATTGTTTTAGTTCATGATAAGAACTGGAAAATAAAGTGTTCAAATGCAAAAATTGCAGAGTTGGACCAAATCCACTCCTTAACCAATGTGGGATCCTGGCCATCTCATTTAATCTTGTATTGCCTAACCTCTCAAAATTGCCAGTCCCTAAACCTTTAAAAATTCTCAGCCCTTCAGGGTGATATCCTTTGCAGGGTATCATAAAAGCCTCACTCATAGGTTTACAGGCTATAGTGTTCCTTCCACTGTAATAGTGAGCCTTGATACCTTGCACACCACAGCACTTGTTCCTTTGATCTCTAATGGCAACACTATTTGAAAAACATATCCCACTTCTTATCTCAGTCTGTCTAAATAAAGACACCTTCCTGGTATAATCTCCATCCACTATCCATGCCTTGTATGTGTAGATTTCACTGTCCTTCCAATTGGTCTCCTCTATCCATGCTTGAGCACTTTTGCATTCTGTGAGGTAGCTAATGTGAGTTCTCTGTCATGCTATGTTATTTGGCATTTATATAGAGCTTTGTCTATTCTGAGTAACATGTAACTTTTACATACGGTCCTGCATTAACACTACAGACTGCATACCTTCCTGGATGCTATTGATAAAAAGTATCATGTATCTATACTAGAACAGAAGTAACTTATTCGTAGACTGCTAATGTTGGCCTTCAAGTGCTACTTTTTTATTATTCTGATTAAAGCAAAAATGCAGAGGGTAAGGATTAAACATGCTTATTTTGAATGCAGCATATCAACCTTTGGGATGTGATCGCGACGAGAGGGGGGCGGGGGCGACCAAATATTCTTGATAACTTAATTCCTTTGGTTTCCTTCATTAGTGCTGCAAAAGCAAAAGCCAGCACAGGCGGGCATCCATTTCACAAAATGGATGCGCCCATGTGCTTGCTTTTGCGAATTTTGAGCTTGAATAGCTCAACATTTTACATAGGAAGTTTAAAAAAAAAAGTGCTAGTATTATTTTTTTAATGTTGCCTATCTATTTTTAAAATAACATTTTTTACTGGACTATCCCTTTAATGTGGTATCAATGAATGTTACTGTCCTTAATTAGGATATCAAACGTAATAAATTACTGCAATACCTACACTAAAACGGCACTGATGCAGAGCTACTGCAAAAGACACATCTGCTAAAAGGAGAAGCAGAGAAGCTATGAAGGGGATGTGTTGGAAAGTGTATTATAGCTGTTGCAAGAAAGGGAAGACATGCAGTGTAGCCATTCTTATTTGAAAATCTTTTCCAGCTGGAATCAGCAAGGTATGGGCGGTTGGGGAGGGAATCCTCGTGGTGATCAAGAATCACATAGGTGAAAAGACACTGGTGGATGGTTTGCTGTACGCTCCCACTGCTGATAAGCAGCCATTCTTTTCACCTTTCTAGGACTCTGAATGAAATGCCCAAAATAATATACTATTAGGTGGAGACTGGAACCTGACATTAGACCCATTTCTGGTTAAGTCGGACAACAACATTGATGGACTCATGAGGGATAGGGGCATTTTAAAAACAAATAATGGCAGATCATTCGTGGAGACTATTCAACCCAGTGGCCAGGGAATAAAACTTTACCTCATGTGTCCACAGCACACAATCAAGAATAGACTACTTCTAGTTGTTGTCGTGGGGAATAATATCCTAAAAAATGCAGGGTGAAATACTTCCGGGGGCATCTCAGATTATGATCCGCTCATAGTGGTCATGGACATCCTTTCGAAGTGGCAAGGCTTGTAAGGATATTTGGCGTGTTACAGCATAGAGTACAGCACTACTGCACAGGTAGCATTTTTTTTTATGCAGCACCACCACATGGGTGCGGTGCATTGCTATATGTGTTACCAGATTAACATGGAAAGACAGGCTATTCAGTCAAAAACGATTTTAACATATAAGATGCAAATCTATTTTTACAGTTAAAAGCACACGTGCACATTCAAAAATGCACACTATTTTTCACCTGAAATGCCTATGGTGCAAGAGACACATTTGAAAATTAATAACTAACATTATTCATAACTAACCTGACTAATAAAACTGAATTTAACATAACCCACTAATAAAAATGTGTCACCACTGCAGAAATAGGCCTACTCTGAAAGTGAACTTTTAAACGCACATTCATTTTTTTTTCTTTTTCTCTGCTGCTCTGTCCATATAACTTAGGAAGCCAAGGGCCCGAAGATACAGGAAATCAGTTGGTTACAAATGGTTACTGTAAAAAGGAGCCATTGTGTAGAGAGGAAGGATGTGGCATGATTAATTTCTGATTGGAGCAGCGTCATAGCAAGTATCTTGCTAGAGGCAGTGATGAGGGTTTTGCTGGGGGGAGTTTGAAGAGAGAGGGAGGACAGTCAGGATTTGGAGAGCTGGGAGAAGGACCTGTTTTCCTGGTTGGAGCATTTCTGATGAAAAAGCTGAGAGCTCCAGGCAATAACCCCGGTTTGAGAACGAAAGACGCTTGTTTTCACCGGGGTTAATCTTTAAGGGAGACACATTCAGAAAGAGAACAGCTGAAGAAAACTCGGGCTGAACAGATAAGGTAATTACAGAAGTGTGGGGGCTGAGTGTGTACGAGAATATTCAGTCAGTGTAGGAAAGGAGATTCCTGTGCTTTAATCACATGTTAATGTTGCAAATTGAGTTCTTTTCTCCGCCACTCTCTTTTCAGTGTATCACAGACAATGCTGTTACTGTGCTATTTTATTTATTTCTGTAAAGAGTGAGATCGTGTTTAAATGCAACTTTTATAATACAGAAAAATATTTGAAAGCAGACGGGTGGTGTGTTTTATATTTACCAATACAGTGCTGATGATGTGGGGAGATTTTTAAACAGTGCAATTGTCATTTTAAGACAGATGTGTGCATGATCATATTCAGTATGGACAGTTGTGAGTGACTGTTTGTAGCATAGCTTGTTGGAGGTACATGAGCCAACGGGAAGAGAGACTCTCTGGACATAGTTCCCTACCGTATATAAGGTAGTGGAAATTACCACAAAATTACCACATATAGCTCTCTGTCGTAAATAAGTCAGTGAGATCGCCCATGGTGGCACACTAACACTAACACTGAAAATGTGGTATTCCTGAAATGTAGGCCTGAGGTCTCTCTAGTGATTACACGAAAAATCTAAGCAAAGATAAGGGATTCTGGACATTGGGGCCACAAATAAAACAAGGGAATTATGCTCACCAAAATACCACCAACCACGCATACCAACCACGTATACCAAATATGCATGTCAGGGTGCTGAAATAATGCATGTACACTGTATTATTGTTGTACATGGCCCAATCTGAATACAAGGAGTGATTGTTGCTAAGTTATTTTTCGGCGGTAAGAAAATACCGTCAGGCCCCAAATCTCCACAAAATACCCTACATATTTATGGTGCATCGCAGGCCGGGAAATTGATCATAGAGTACCTACTGGGCGTGGCAAGCGTGTCTCACACTGCCATTTGCACATTAAAGGGAACCCATTTTATAATAGCAGTGTGCCACTAAAAACGAATTTCAGAATGTCACAAAGGGAAACCACATTCTCAGATCTAGTGCAATATTTAGAGGCAAAGTTGTTTGCACATGGGAATTGGTCGTCGAATAGCACGTTAGAATGGAGTAACCGCATTCAGGGTGAGGTGCAGAAAGAAAAACTAGACAATATTTTTGCAGAAGGCAGCATAATTCAGGTCTGCCTTACAAGATTATTGAATGCAGCCGATAAAAGTGCAGAGAAAGACTGTTTAATACGGCTATGCGGCAAAATATGGTTTATTTTAAACAAGTCCCTGCGAATGCAAGAGAATGATACTCAGCTAATTAACAGGTTAAAGACTGAATTAGATGAGGCAAGTAAAAATCAGGAAATATTGAGAGCAGAATTGGATATATGCCAAAAAGACATGCAATTAAAATGCAGAGACTTTGATACTCAGTTATCCAAAAGCAAGAAACAATTTGAAGATAGTGAGCATGAATTGGCACACTTAAAAGCCTTAGTGGATCACATTAGACAGGATAAAGATGAGGTTGTTTCAGAGATGCAGATTTTACAAAAAGAACATTGTGAAAAAGAATGTGATCTCCAGAGCGCAGAACAAGAAATGATTAAAATGATTCAAGAAAGAGACAAGAGAAATAAAGAGTTCAATGAATGCCAAATGCAAATGTGCGACATGCAGGAGGTGATTAATAAGATGAATGGTGAAAACAACTATTTGCAAGATGAAGCCAACAGACTCCTTAAAAAGTGTAAGGACTTAGAACAGCAAATGTGCATTCCCAGGTCCCAGGAGAGGCGGCAGGGTACCACATTCAATGGAGTGGAGGTGAATTCTAGCTCTGCCCAAAGAGCTAGTGCTCCAGTGACTGGGCCGGTGACTGAACTTGGTTGCAGCGCCCTTGGGGGATTTGATACTCCCATTGGGGGCAGCCACCAATCTCATACACCTGAAAACAGGATTGAATCACAAAATAGTGCAATTCCATGCATTGCAACAAGTAGCCCCATCAAAATAATGAAATCCATTAAAGCCCTGATCAAACCATTTAAAAAGGGAGGTGAATGCTGCATTGAGGATCACTTAGAAGCGGTGCATGACATTTTTAAAGCACTCCAGATACCTAAGGAACAGTGCAGGCAATATTTTCATTTAACTTTAGATGCCCCGACGGCCAGCATCATAAGGGGATTAAATGAACAGCAGAATATGACATGGTTGGAGTTTGAAAAAGAAATTAGGCGTCATTTTTCTCCTTTTCAGTCATTGCAGGAGGCAAAGAAAGTCGCTTACACAATTACTGCTGGACCTAATACATCCCCTCGCCAATTTTTACAAGACTTAAAAAGAGCATTTTCTCGCTTTGATGTATCTTTTGACTCAAATTCCAATGAGTTTAAAACTGCATACTTCTATGGGCTACAGAAAGACATCATATCCCAATTGGTCCGTGAATTTGACCGTGACAAGTCCCTTGAATGGATTGTACATCAAAGCACAAAACTATATGAGGTAATCTATTGTCAGGGTAGAGAAAGTGATAAAATGAAAGATACTAGACCTAAATCTAAAGAACCCTCAGCCACAGTAATGGAAATCAGGTCAGCCAAAATGTCCCTTGAGTCTGCTCAAAGCCAAGGTAAAAATAATGTGACACCTGAACAAAGGGGTAATCAACAAAGATCGCCATTTCCTGGACCAATGTTCCAATCACATGATCCTAGTAATAGAGAGAGCTACAACAGCCCTAGGTATTTAGGGGACAGACCCCGGGTAGGATATCGGCCTGATATGGCAGGTATGAACAATGACCAGAGACAAAATCAAGATCAAAGAAATGATGGTCCCTACCAGTCATTGGGGACACAGAGCAGATTTGATCCCAACACCATGATATATGGTAATCAGGATAGGCCCCGATATGTGGATCAATTTACTGATAATGGAAATCAACCTAGGGGCCAGTACCCACAATCTGAGAGACAGGACATGAGGCAAAATGTGAACTACAATCCACGTCAGTACAATGATTCCCCACCAGGGGATTATAATCAAAGGATGGGTGCAACCCGCTCCCCTCCAAAAATGAATCAAGAGTTCAGAAACCATCCCAACCGACATCATTCACCTGTGAGGTATCAGAATAGATCCAATCAGGGGGAAAACAACCAATATCGACCTAGACCACAGAAAGAGGATCATAGAGAGATGGAAAGGTTCCAGTGCCTTGAGGCCCAAGTGAAAATGTTAGCTGAGCAAATAGGAAAGCTCTGTACAGCGCAAAAACAACCTTCCAAAGAGGGGGCTGATGGCCATAGCAATGACCGGGGGGCTTCCGAAAAGTGACTAAGTACTCATGATAACTGCAGTGCCAAAATGACAGATTGCTCTGATATAATTTTGCATAACGACTCTGAGATGCCTAATGGATTAAATGTGAAAGTGCCAGTAAATGAACTTGTGACAGAAAGTGCAAATAATTCTAAAAAAGAGGTACGGTTTAATCTAGAGCTAAATAAAACAGTAAAGATTTGTACAAATGAAAAAGAAACATTAGGAATTCCAAAAGAAAAAAGGGACAGACTTAAGAAAAATGACTCATGCATGGGGAATACCAGTGGACAGGGAGTAAGTGGGGATGCTATAGCTCCTTCCCTGGGCAAGCAAAATAATGACCAAACACAGACAGAAAAAGGAAATACTCACAAGGAGGGTACAAGTCAATCACCTGAAGAATTCTTTGAGCCACATATTTTTGAAGAGGCTGAAAGGGCTGGTATCACACTAAATGATCACAAATGCACAGAATTAAAGAATGACAAATTGATGAATGATGTTGTTACACATGTTCAGTTGGAAGGTTGTAATGTGGTCTCTGATGTTACCCAGATGGATGGGCGAACAGTGGCCACACTCCAAAAAACCTCTGATCATGGAGAAATGAATAAAGTCTCTCGCGCAGAAATGGGTAAAAAGGAGGGAAAAATGTCTTTCCATTTACCAATGTGTTTAGCCAAAAGTGGAAAAGACCTGAGAAAGGTGAGCCCTGAAATCAGTAAGAATTCACATTTCTTATGTGTATTAGAGGAAGTTGAGGACAGATATTATGCACCCATCACTGTAGAAGAAAAATGCCACACCTTTGCTATGATTGATATTGGCGCACAGGCCACAATTATGTCCAAGGAGCTGGTAAAGAGTATCAATGAAGGGAGACCCCCACGGAGTCAGATCACAGTGAAGGAAAATCAAGGCCCAGTGCATAACTTTAATGGGGAGGAGGTGCCCATCATAGGTGTAACTGAGGTTGACATAAAAATAGGAAAGCACAGAATGAAACAAGATGTATTGATCACATCTATTTGTGAAATTCCATTTCTGATGGGGACAGATTGTCTGAAAAGATTGTCTCCTCTAATAGATGGGGTGAATGGAGTGCTGTGGTCCTTAACCAAAAAACCATTGAGGCCTAAGAAACTAAAATCACAAAACAGCAATATAAATGAATGTCACACCGTTGCCAAAACAAATGATTCTGTGGAGGTATATCTCCAGAATAGCTGCATACCTAGTGTCACTGTTATATTAATGGGTCAAGACAAAATGCAGAGCGACAATGAAAAACTACCTGTACAAATATACTTGGACCCAAGGAAAAATTGGCAGACTGCCATAGATGAGCACACATTACGTTTTTATTTAAAAAAGAAAACATGCAAACAGAATATTACTCCTAAAACAGATTCAGAAAAACACATTAGCACTCTGGCAGAAATACACATGGAAGATGAGCAACCATGGGTTCATGTTGGTATAAATGACTATTTTAAAACAATAAAAGCCACTTTAGCGCTTGAACATGAAAGGAGTTTCATTAATGAGAAATTGTTGCAAAAAATAATGGAGAGGGAAGAAATCCCGAGATTTAGGATTAAAAACCAATATGTTTCTGGCTTGGACAGTCCAGACTTTGAAAACCGAATTGCAGGCAGATGCATGCTTAAAATTAGCATTGGGCAGAAAACAATTTACCATAATGTATGGATAGTGAGTGGAGCACAAAATGAATTTTACATGGGAAATGACATCATGCACAGAATGTGTATGGTGTTAGATTTCCTTAATCAAAAAATATGGTCACGCCTAGGTGGTCCGGCACCTGAATTTGAAGACAAAAGAAGGGCTTATCATTGTGCACAACTGGTTCCTTATGCAATCGAATTACAAATGAGGAAAGATACTATTATTCCTGCATTTACAAAACAGTTTGCAATAACACTGAAATGCAAAAATGGACAGCAGATGAAAGGTTCTGATGCATTTGTATGCCTGAATGAATCCATAAAACAGCAAGGCCTGGATTATGAATACATTCCATTGGTAGATATTGGTGAAGGATCTGTAAAAATTATGGTAAATAATAAAGGTTGTCAGGATGTTCATTTAGAGGAAAACTCCCCATTAGGAATGGCCATACAAAAATCACATTATACGGCAGATTTAAATAACATGGTGATTGGAAATATTCCTGAAAAGTATGCCAAGGGTGAGTTGCCAGAACACCTGGACTCTCAGCCCAAAGGAATATTTAAAATTCATTCTGTGTATCCTTATGATTCAAATGAGACAGTGTGCTGCCATCAAGAGGAGTGCATAATATTTAATTTAAATGAAAATGAAACAGAAAATCAGCCCATTGAAGTGGAAGCTGATATGCCAAAATATTTAAAAGTGGCAGCTTTACAAAAAGACACAGCCACACAGTTAGAGGAAAGCGCCGAGATTCCCTTACCAGAAGATTTTCCAGAATTTCCCAAAATGGTAGAAGAACAGATCTCCTTAGCGAATGCGTGTGAAAGCAATGAAGAGAGGGACAATCTGAGGGAGATATTTATGGAGTTTAAGGATGTATTTGCAAAAGATGCTTATGATTGTGGTTTAACTGATTTACATTTGGCCACACTACCAGAAGGGTGTAGCAGAAATCCAGTGTTTGTACGCCAGTATAGAATACCGCTGGCATGTTTAGAATCATTGGCAGAGATTATTAAAAATTTGGAATCGCGGGGAATCATCAGGCCCATTCATAGCACATCCAATACACCTATTTTAGGTGTGTTAAAGGCAAATGGTCAATGGCGGCTGTGTGCAGACTTGAGAGAGTTAAATAAGAGAGTACCAGTATCTAGATGGCCACTGCCATTCATTGATCAGGGCCTAGCTCAGATACATGGTTCAAATGTATTTACCACATTGATATGATATGATATGATATGGTATTTGTAACGCGCCTATACACAAGTGTTTCAAGGCGCGATGAGGCAGGGAGGGAGGAAACAAGGGGAAGACAGACAAACGATCCTACTAGGCCAGGTGTCATTCAGATCGCGCAAGTGCAGAGGTAAGGGGAAAAAGGAGAAAGTGCAGGGGGAGGAGGTGGGGGGGTAAGTGCAGTAAAAGGTAAGTGGCGTAATAAAATAATAAATAATAAATAAAAGGGCCAGCTGGTGGCAAGTGCGAGGTAAGTGCAGAGCAAGTGCTGGGAAGGGGGCTGTAGGGATACAGTGACAGTCCCACAGTGCAGGGGGAGCCAGGGAGGCAGTGCAAGTGGAGAGTGGCTGGGCCCTGGACCGAGGTCGCTGAGAGTGGCCCAGATGCAGGTTAGGTGCAGAATTCAGTGGGGAGTTAAGCAGGTTTAGCAGGGGAGAGGGAGAGAGAAGGCAGAAGCGAAGAGGAAGGTTTTGAGGTGCTTCCGGAACCGGAGATGGTTCTCCTCAAGTTTCAGGGAGGCAGGCAGGCTGTTCCAGAGGGAGGCCCCTGCTGCGGAGAGAGATCTACCCCCAGCTCGTTGCTTCGAGAAGCGGCTGACCATGAGGGAGTTGGAGACGGATGAGCGAAGGGCTCGTGAAGGAAGATATTTAGGAAGAGAGAGTTGAAGGTATTTAGGCCCCAGGCCCCAGAAGGCCTAGTGGACAATGCAGAGGGTTTTGAACTTAATCCTCGCAGCCACTGGGAGCCAGTGAAGAGATTTCAATCCTGGAGAGATACGGTCCCTGGGCTTGAGGCCAAGGACAAGTCTCGCAGTTCTGTTCTGGATAAGTTGCAGAGGGCGGAGAGTGGAGGCAGGGAGATTAAGATAGAGGCTGTTACAGTAGTCCAGCCTTGAGAGAACCAGGGCTCGGGAGACAGTGAGCTTCTGGGGGAAGGAGAGGAAGGGAAGAATACCTCTGAGGAGGTGCAGCTGGTAGTGTGATTTCTTAGAGACATCAGATATATGAGGAGAGAAGGAGAGTGTGGAGTCGAAGATGACCCCAAGGTTTTTAGCCTTGCAGGTAGGGGCAGGAAGGGGGCCAAGGGAGGCCGGCCAGAGAGCTGCAGGGAAGGAGGGAGTGGGTGTGCCGATGAGTAGAATCTCAGTCTTACTGGCGTTAAGGCAGAGGTCATTGGCGGCACACCATTCCTGGATAGCAGACAGACAGTCGGAGATGAGGGAAGGAGAGGAGGAGGCCGAGGGTAGCCTGAAAATGAGCTGGGTATCGTCCGCATAGCACTGGAAGTGGGGGCAGAGAGCGGCGATGCGGTGGGCAAGGAGTGCCAGATACTGGTTGAAAAGCCAGGGAGAGAGGTTGGATCCCTGGGGGACACCGCAGGTGGAGAAAAAGATGTCAGAGAGGAAGGAGCCCATTTGGACCTGGGAGGGTCGACCGGAGAGGAAAGAGGTCAGCCATGCCAGAGCCTGACCAGTGATACCCAGGTTATCACGGAGACGGTTGACCAGGATGGCATGGTTGACAGTGTCAAAGGCAGAGGAGAGATCGAGCAGAATGAGAACACAGGGAGTGTTGGAATCGAGGTTCAGGAGAAGGTCCTCACGGATGTTCAGGAGAGCAGTTTCCGTGCTTCTGGCCGCTCTGAAGCCGGATTGATGGTCATGAAGATTACCAACAGATTCAGCATGGAGGTTAAGCTGGGAGATGGCCAGTTTCTCCAGGAGCTTGCCCAGGAAGGGAGTAATGGAGATTGGGCGATAGTTGGCCGGGCAGGAGGGGTCGGAAGAGGGTTTCTTGAGGAGGGGGTGCACAAGGGAGTGCTTGAGGGGGGATGGGAAGACTCCAGAGGCGAATGAGTGGTTGCAGAAGTCAGCCAGGGCAGGAGCCAGGGAGACGATGTGGTCCTTGATGGTTTTGGAGGAACAGGGGTGAACCTGTTTAGACGAGGCTTTCATAGATCGGACTTGTCTGGAAACCTCATCAGCAGAAAAAGGTGGAAATGCAGAGAAGGAGGGCGGAGGGGCGGCTGCAAGAGAGCAAGAGGAAGAGCCGGGAAGAGAGGGAGGGAGGAGAGAGGAGGAGAGTGAGGACAGGATGTCCTGAGTTTTAGAGATGAAGTGCGAGGCCAGTGCAGTGCAGAGGGCCTGGGAGGGGACAGGAGAGGTAGAGACTGCAGCAGGGTTGGCCAGCTCCTTGCAGATTTTAAAGAGTTCGGCCGAGTTGTTAGATGCCTCAGAGATGCGGGCTTGGATAAGGGCTCTCTTCTTAGTGAGAACGGAGAGCCGGTATTGCCTTTGGAGCAGGCGGCAGGCCAGTTTGTCAGAGGATGAACATGAAGCACGCCATTTCCTCTCTGCCACCCTGCACTTGCGTTTTAGGGTGACGAGATCCGAGTCATACCAGGAGTTACATTTGGCTTTGGGCTTCAGGCGGATTCTCATGACGGGGGCAAGGATATCGAGAGTATCAGATATAGAGGAATAGAGCATGGCGAGGGCTGTGTCAGGGTGGGAGTCAGCCGAGGGGGGAGGAGGGGGCGAGAAGGTAGCAGCGAAAGCCTCAACTGACACGCGCTTCATGGGTCGGATGACCGAGAAGGTGGGTGGCAGTGAAGAGAGTGGCTTTGCCTGTGGGGTAGGGAGGGAGAGGTGGGAGGATAGGAGAAAGTGATCGCTCCAGGAGAGAGGAGTGGAGAGAGGGAGGGAGAGGGGAAGGTCAGAAGAGATCAGAGCATCAAGAGTGTGCCCTGCAGAGTGGGTAGGACCAGAAGGGAGAATAGAGAGTGAGAGAGAGTTGCAGAGTTCGCGAAAGAGACCAGTGGGGGGACAGGAGGCATCGAGGTGGATGTTGAAGTCACCGAGAAAGAGGAGTTGGGTGGTTGGGGACAGGAGTGAGGAGGAGAGATCAGCCCACTCAGAGAGGAAGGAGGAAATTTGACCAGGTGGCCGATAGATAGTAGCCACGGTAAGGGAATGGCTAGGAGAGAGAGAGAGTCGGCAGACAAGACATTCAAAAGAGGAGTAGGTCTGCGTAGGAGTGACAGTGGCAGGAATCCACTCAGGGAAGATAAGGGCAACACCACCCCCTGAGCGGTTGGGCCTGGGCACGGAGAGGATCTTGTAGCCGTCAGGTAGGAGTGTGTCGAAGCTGGTGGCAGAGCTGGCAGTGAACCAAGTCTCAGTGAGACCGAGGACGTCGAGGTCCAGTTCCTCAAGAAGGCGACAGATATCAGAGGAGTGCTTGATGGCAGAGCGAGAATTTAGAGTGGCAATGTGGAGAAGGTTGCCACCCTTGAAAAACTTCCGGGGAGGGGTACAGATCAGAGGTACGTCCTGCGGAGGTGTTAGAGAAGGAGTTGAAGAGGGAGCAAGAGAGGGGGCAGGGAGGGAGGGGAGAGGCAAGGTAGCCGAGGATAGAGGAGGGGGGACAGCGGGAGCGGATAGGAAGTTGATGAGGCATGGGAAGCGTCTATCAAAGAGGAGAAGGTTGGCCTGAGGGCCTTGGACCAAGACAGTCCCGTTAACATAGACATTAATGATGGCCTTAGAGGAGCGGAAAGGGGCCAAGAGGACATCCCAACGGGTGCCACCATTAATGGGAGAGGTGGAGAAAGGAGAAAGCACAGCGACCATGTGAGGGGTCCATAGGTCAGGTGAAGGCACGAAAAAGAGAATGTCAGTGAGAGTTTCCTTGGAGCAGGCGCTCGTGTAGGTGTCAGCGATAGGGAGGCCTGGGTTGGAGACCAGGATGTCCTTTTTAAACTTTTTCCTACCGGATTTAGTGAGGAGAGCAGGATAGTCAATGGAGAAGCAGTTAGAGTAGATAGGCGAGATAGAGAGCACCATGGAGTAGGAGGGGAGGCGAACGACACGAGTATGCAGACAGGAAGTGAGTGGAGGGCACTAGTTTACCACAATGCAGAGCAAACAGTAATGCGTAGTGGGTCAGGGCCACCTAAGTTTGAGACTCCTGCGAGGGGAGAAAAGCACCCTAGTTTAACACAGTGCAGAGCAAACAGTAATGCGTAGTGGGTCAGGGCCACCTAAGTTTGAGAATCCTGCGAGGGGAGAAAAGCACCCTAGTTTAACACAGTGCAGAGCAAACAGTAATGCGTAGTGGGTCAGGGCCACCTAAGTTTGAGAATCCTGCGAGGGGAGAAAAGCACCCTAGTTTAACACAGTGCAGAGCAAACAGTAATGCGTAGTGGGTCAGGGCCACCTAAGTTTGAGAATCCTGCGAGGGGAGAAAAGCACCCTAGTTTAACACAGTGCAGAGCAAACAGTAATGCGTAGTGGGTCAGGGCCACCTAAGTTTGAGAATCCTGCGAGGGGAGAAAAGCACCCTAGTTTAACACAGTGCAGAGCAAACAGTAATGCGTAGTGGGTCAGGGCCACCTAAGTTTGAGAATCCTGCGAGGGGAGAGAAAGCACCCTAGTTTACCAGAATTTTGGAATAGGGGGGCGAGGCATCAAGCGGATGAGGTGAGCAAGGTGAGGAGGGGTGGGCCGGAGAACAGGTGGAACTGGCGCCTGGCGTCCCCTGCGGACACCTGCAGACACACAGGGAGCCGCACTGTAGGAGTCGCTCTTGGCCTGGGGCCCTTAGCCGCGGGGCTGCCGGGCAGAGGGCTGCCCAGGAGGGGGGAGGTTATAGGCAGAGGGAGAGGAAGGGGGGGGGGAGTGGGCGGGCAGGGAGGCGGGGAGGGAGGGGAAGACCAGGAAGTGGGAGGGGGGAGCAGGAGCAGGCCAAACACGCGCTAGGAGCGCGAGGAAAACAATGTAACTTTCTTTCCTTTTCCTAATTTTAAAAGCACACAAAAGCACACAACTCACGGAGGCCCAGGCAGGGCTTTCCAGGCCTGCTGATCCCCTCAGGCCACCGGCGACCGCTCTCCACGCTCAGAAGCTTGAAGCTGTATTTCTATGAGGTTTCAAGGCATCTGAAATCCAAGATCTCACATTAGATCTCACCTCTGGATATTGGTGCGTGCCATTGGCAGAGGAGATACAACATTTATTTTCCTTTACATTTGACAGGACTCAATATGCCTGGCTTAGAGCTCCGTTCGGGTACATCAATAGTGGGAGTGAATTTGGCATATTTTTGAGAAAGGCCATGCCGGATGCAGCGGAAAGAGGAACAATAGTTTATGTGGACGATGTCCTGATAAAAAATAAAAGCCTGAAAAGCCATTTTGATGAAATAAGACATGTACCTGGCCAATTGCAGAAAGCAGGCGCCAAAGTATCTTTGCAAAAAGCACAATGGTGCAAGAAAAAAGTGAACTTTCTAGGGCATGAAGTGACTGAACATGGGCTAAATCCACAAAAGAAGAAAATAGAGGCCATACAAAGATTAAAAGATCCTAAAAATGTGAAAAGAGTAAAAAGTTTATTAGGGATGACAGGCTATAACAGAAAGTTCATTGAAAATTATGCAGAAATCACTCAACCATTGACTAAACTGCTTAAACCGAATACTCCCTGGAAATGGGAAAAAGAGCAGTCTGATGCAGTGGCTAAATTAAAGGAATGTCTTGTAAAGGCACCATGTTTAGCATACCCCATAAAGGACAGGGATTTCTTTATAGAAATAGGTTTTTCTGAACATTGTATGTCAGCAGTGTTATCACAAAAACACGATTTGAATCACAAAACCATTGCATATGCAAGTAAGGCATTTTCCCAAGTTGAAATGAAATTTAATGAATGTGAAACGGCCCTATTAACCACTGTGTGGGCGCTACAACATTTCCGCCCCATTGTTCAGGGAGAAAAGGTGATTATTGAAACAAATCACCAACCTTTGCAATTTTTAGAGAGTAAAAGAATTAGATCAGGTAATCTAGCGCAATCCAGAATCACTTCATGGACGCTGGCATTACAAGGTTTTCCCGTAGAAGTGAGATATGGACAAAATAAAAAGAACCCAATTGCTCAAGGGTTAGCTGACTTACATGACTGTGCAGCTGAACAAATACCAAATGAAATGGAAGTAGAAACTAGTTTGCAGGAATTTGAACAATCACCACACAAAGCTTTTAATGAAAAAACATGCAAGGATTTGCCAACTGTATATGTGGATGGTTGTGCTTTTCACATTGAAAATGACAGTAATAAACAGTTAGTGGCAGGAATAGGAAATGTCTGGTTGAAATGTGAAGGTGTCCCCAGTATAGTATTAGGCGGAATTGGAAGCCATTTATAAAGCAATTGCTACTGCAGTTGATAAAAAGTTCAGTGAAATTGTCCTGGTGACTGATTCTGACTATGCACGGAATAGCTTTGTGGAGTATTTGCCTGGTTGGAAAGCAAGAGGCATGGTTACATATAACAAAAAGCCACTTAAGCATGGAAAAATTATACAAGCCATAGACAAATTGGTGTCAGAGAATAAGTTAACAATATACTGGAGAAAAATTTGTGGGCATTTAAAAACACCAGGAGAGGATAAGGAGGGAAATGATAAGGCAGACCACCTGGCTAAGATTGGGGCTGTGATGGGAGAATTGCTACCTATTGATTATTTAATGGGTGAAATACAAATTGATGCAGTCACACGTTCTAAAGCACCAAAGGAGGTAGATCAGCCGGTGGTGCAGTGGAGTCATGACACGCCAGACCAAGATTTGATTGAGGCACAAAAGAATGATCAAATTTTGGGAATCTATTATAATCATTTGATAGATCCCGAACAAAATTCTTTGACAGAAAATGATTGTATGGGAAAAGAGGAGTTGAGGGTGTTATTAAAGAACAAAACACGAATTAGATTACAGGATGGACTCATGATTAGAGAGTCCATAACAGGACAAATACAGTGGGTAGTACCCCTTTCATTCAGAGGACTAATGCTACACCATGCACATGATGCCATAACTGCAGGCCATAGAGGTTCACAAAAAACATTAGAAATACTAAAAGATTATGCTTACTGGCCACATATGTCCCAAGATGTGGAATTATATACTAGAGGATGTCTAGTATGCACCCAATTTAAACCTGCTTCACCAATGCATAGAGCACCATTGATGAAAAGAGGCCTAACTCTCCCATGGTCAGATTTGCAAATAGACTATGTAGGTCCTTTAAAAAGGTCGAGCAGGGGACACCGTTATATTTTGAGTGTGGTATGTTTGATGTCGAAGTGGATTGAATGCATTCCTGCACCAGATTGTAGTGCGCAAACAGCAGCCACATTGCTGGTGAACCATGTGTTCTCAAGGTTTGGGTTGCCACAAAGAATTGAGTCAGACAGAGGAAGTCATTTCACAAATACTCTAATGAGTAAGGTATGGCAAATACTAGGTGTGAAAAGGAAACTACATATCGCATATCGGGCGGCGTCTTCAGGTACAGTTGAAAGAAGCAATAGGTCTGTTGTGGATATTTTAAAGAAATTTGTGGCAGAAGCAGGTTCCAGCTGGGATTTACGTTTACCGTTGGTTTTGATGGCAATCAGATCAACTCCTGCCAAGGCAACAGGTGTTAGCCCCCATGAGGTCTTGACAGGTAGGAAAATGGTGTTACCACAACACCTACTATACAGAACACATGAGCAGACACTTGTGAGTGCATCCACAGTTCATGAATATATTGATGAACTGAGGAGGCATTTGCAACATGCATTTGCTTTTGTGCAGAGAAATCTGGAAAGAGCTGCTGACAGTGCAAAATCTTATTATGACAAAAATACATCAGTAAAGGAATACAGTGTAGGGGATCAGGTGTACAAGTTTCATTTTGGAAAAAGTAAACAGAAAAATTCTAAATTTCTAGCAGCCTTGCAGGGGCCATTTCGAATTATAGATAAGGTCTCTCCTGTAGTTTATAAAATTTTGAAAAATGAAGGTGAAATGGCAATAGAGCAGTTTGTCCATGTAAATCAAATCAAACCATGCCATCCCAGACATGATATCAGGCAGCTTGAGCATGTAGAAACAGATAAAGTCCCTTGAACACAAAAAGAGAAAATAAATGGGTACAATCAGGAGGCAGTGACAAAGAAGTTAAAAAGTTGATTGTTATAATGGCACATAAACACTGTAATATATGTAAAAATATATAATATAAAATAAATAAATAAATAAATAAAAATATATAATGGAAGCTCATGGTTGGTGTGCAGAGAGAAAATGTATTAAATATTGAATGCTGTTTTATATGTGCTTGTTTTCTTTTAACTTGTGTTTAATTTCAGAAAAAAAAAAAAAAAACGAAATAAATATTTTTACCAAGCATGTTTTATTTTTGGCAAAAGGGTGAAGTTAGTATTGTGCTATGTACTTAATTTGTTTATTTTCTATTTGATTTAGAAAATTAACATTATTTGGTCGGAGGTTCCGGGATCAGAGCCCACAGGAGACGATGGAGTCCTGGAGCCCACGTGGACGGATTCCGGGAAAGCCCCAAAGAGGGGTGAAGACCAAGGCTGCAAAGCGATCAGCATTGAAGATGATACCGATGATATGGTTAATGATGATGATATTTGGAGGGATCTTCAAGAATTCAGAAGCACAGGTTGTCATTGAACCTGGACCAGCATCTGGTATCGCGGTGGAAGAGGCACCAGGATTCATCATGAGTGATAGAAGGATGATTTTCCAAAATATATACATACCATTGAATCCTGAGATTTTGATTGAAAAACACTTGAACAATACAGGAATTAAGATTGAACAGACTAAAGAGTGGCTGGAAATAAGAAAAGAGGACACTAAGCAGTCAATAAGAGATATATTAATGCAATTGGAAAAAACATTTGTGAATTCAGCAGACATTAAGAAGAATAGAGGAAAGAGAGGTGCGGTGATGCTCGCGATATCAATGGTAATGTCTATAGTTGGAGCCATAATAGGTACCACAATATCAACAGCCAATTCTATTTCGGTAGGAACACTGAGTACTAAAGCGCAACAACTGAGTATTGACCTAGAAATAATACAAAAAACATTAGATGGAATTAGAGGGGGTCTGGATGAACAAGTAAGATTCATAAATGAAACTGCAATCATTCTAAATGAACAAGCGGATGTAATGCAACGGGCGACTAAAATAATACTTAAGCATGACAGAACTTTAAATGAAATATTGAACATAATGAGTCCTGTTGATAGACTATTAACGAATTATATGAGAGAAGTTCAAACTGCAGTTTCACAATTGATTCAAGGACATATCCCCTTATATTTTGTTTCGCAGGATATTATTCGTCAAATGATAGAAAGATTGACCAGGAGGGAAATTGATATAATACAGGTAAAAATTGCATTCGAAATGGGTAATGCAATGCCGTTATATGTGGACTTGGAAAGACTAGAGATCGGATTTTTGCTATGCATCCCATATGTAGCCCCTGAACTTATTTATCAAACGAAGTGGGTACACAACGTGGGATTTTGGCAAGAGGACAAATTTATTAAGATTAAGACTCCAGAAGTGGTGGCATTTCAGTCATGGGAACCTGAAGTTTATTTAATACCAAGCCTGGAAACATGTGTAAAATTTAAAGAACAAAATTATATGTGTCCAGGTAAACCGTTTGTTCCTGATGCCACAGATGCTATCTGTGGTTTGAAATCTGACCCAAGTATATCAGAGGGATGTGAAGTGATTATTAGCAATATGGGGAGTGAAGAAATGGCCCAGGCTAAGATGGTCAGAGGTAAATGGTTGATCAGCACCTGTTTAAAGAACATGACGGTAGTACATTTAAACCATGGAACATACGTGGTTAAACAGGTGAAATATAATGTTTTTTATTTACAGGTTCCAAAGGATACAGTTGTGTCAATTGGGGGGTTAACATTGTTTCATGTAACAAATGATGTTTGGGAAAGCCAAGTGGAAAATATCGATTTTTTTCAAAGGGATACTTTTCCAATAGACCCGGATGTGGAATATTTATTGAATCACAAAGAAAGACATGTTATAAAAATGAATTTGAGAAAAAACAATATTACAATTAGTAATCTGGGGATAATAGAAGTGGAAAGATTTAATTGGGGAACCTGGGGGGAACGCTCAATAGTGGGTTTGGCTGTCCTGGTGCTAATCATGGGTGGATGGTTGATTGTGCTATCAGTAAAAATGAAAATGTTACTGATTTTACTAGCTACGTCAGGAAGAGAAAGATATCCCAATACACATGCATTTTAAAAGAAAAAAGAAAGAACAAGTTGTTTTTAGGAATTGGCTTGGATTGTAGCCAAGTTCTAAAAACAAAAGGAGGGTATGTAAGGATATTTGGCGTGTTACAGCACAGAGTACAGCACTACTGCACAGGTAGCAATTTTTTTTATGCAGCACCACCACATGGGTGCGGTGCATTGCTATATGTGTTACCAGATTAACATGGAAAGACAGGCTATTCAGTCAAAAACGATTTTAACATATAAGATGCAAATCTATTTTTACAGTTAAAAGCACACGTGCACATTCAAAAATGCACACTATTTTTCACCTGAAATGCCTATGGTGCAAGAGACACATTTGAAAATTAATAACTAACATTATTCATAACTAACCTGACTAATAAAACTGAATTTAACATAACCCACTAATAAAAATGTGTCTCCACTGCAGAAATAGGCCTACTCTGAAAGTGAACTTTTAAACGCACATTCATTTTTTTTTCTTTTTCTCTGCTGCTCTGTCCACATAACTTAGGAAGCCAAGGGCCGGAAGATACAGGAAATCAGTTGGTTACAAATGGTTACTGTAAAAAGGAGCCATTGTGTAGAGAGGGAGGATGTGGCATGATTAATTTCTGATTGGAGCAGCGTCATAGCAAGTATCATGCTAGAGGCAGTGATGAGGGTTTTGCTGGGGGGAGTTTGAAGAGAGAGGGAGGACAGTCGGGATTTGGAGAGCTGGGAGAAGGACCTGTTTTCCTGGTTGGAGCATTTCTGATGAAAAAGCTGAGAGCTCCAGGCAATAACCCCGGTTTGAGAACAAAAGACGCTTGTTTTCACCGGGGTTAATCTTCAAGGGAGCCACATTCAGAAAGAGAACAGCTGAAGAAAACTCGGGTTGAACAGATAAGGTAATTACAGAAGTGTGGGGGCTGAGTGTGTACGAGAATATTCAGTTAGTGTAGGAAAGGAGATTCCTGTGCTTTAATCACATGTTAATGTTGCAAATTGAGTTCTTTTCTCCGCCACTCTCTTTTCAGTGTATCACAGACAATGCTGTTACTGTGCTATTTTATTTATTTCTGTAAAGAGTGAGATCGTGTTTAAATGCAACTTTTATAATACAGAAAAATATTTGAAAGCAGACGGGTGGTGTGTTTTATATTTACCAATACAGTGCTGATGATGTGGGGAGATTTTTAAACAGTGCAATTGTCATTTTAAGACAGATGTGTGCATGATCATATTCAGTATGGACAGTTGTGAGTGACTGTTTGTAGCATAGCTCGTTGGAGGTACATGAGCCAACGGGAAGAGAGACTCTCTGGACATAGTTCCCTACCGTATATAAGGTAGTGGAAATTACCACAAAATTACCACATATAGCTCTCTGTCGTAAATAAGTCAGTGAGATCGCCCATGGTGGCACACTAACACTAACACTGAAAATGTGGTATTCCTGAAATGTAGGCCTGAGGTCTCTCTAGTGATTACACGAAAAATCGAAGCAAAGATAAGGGATTCTGGACATTGGGGCCACAAATAAAACAAGGGAATTATGCTCACCAAAATACCACCAACCACGCATACCAACCACGCATACCAAATATGCATGTCTGGGTGCTGAAATAATGCATGTCCACTGTATTATTGTTGTACATGGCCCAATCTGAATACAAGGAGTGATTGTTGCTAAGTTATTTTTCGGCGGTAGGAAAATACTGTCAGGCCCCAAATCTCCACAAAATACCCTACAGGCTTAAAAAGGTGGAGATTGAACATCAGCCTGCTGATAAACCTGAGGGATAAAGCAGAGATATTTTACTTGATCGATGATTTCATAACACAGGCTATGTGGAATCGATAGGTACTCTCTTGGCAACAGGGAAAGCGTGCTTTAGGGGTGCATTAATCCAAAAGGGTGCCAGGAAGAAGAAGAAAGCAGATACAGGCACTCTGAGCTTGCTGGAGAAAGAGGTGAGGGAATTTCCATGACAGTATGAGAAGGAGTCCAGGATAGACACGTTATGGGCGCTCAGAGGGGCAAAGTTTGGGGTAAACAATTAGTTCACAAAGAAAGCGGAGTACTCCATCTTTTGGCTACAGGTCACACATTACAAACAGGGGAAAAGTAGGGCGCTTACTGGCAGCCTAATTTACGAAGCGAGAGGAGCAATGTGGGATCACAATGATCCAAAACAGGGACACAGGTAAACACATGACAAAAGCGGATGATATTCTGCAGGAGTTCCGTGCTTTCTATGAGGATTTGTACAAGGCGTAACTGGCTGCTGATATGGCAGCAGAAATGGTGTTCATGAACAAACTACCGCTTCCACAGATGGACCTAGAGGACCAGCTAATGCTTGAGGGCCTGATCAGAACAGGGGAAGTATGGGAGAGTGTTACATGCCAGTAAGATAGCTCAGTGGGTTCAGTGCTCACTGCTGCGATCTATGTGTGATCTGCAGGTGGCAGGTTCAAATCCTGGCAAGGCCAATTCAGCCTTTCATCTAGTCAAGGTCGATAAATGATTGCCTAACTTTGGTTGGGATGATGATGATACATGTTAAAATGTTTTATGTACTGCGCATAGGCGTTAGCGCTATATAAATAACAAATCATTATAATTACAAATATAAGTAGTGGGAAATCACCAAGGGGGCTACAAATCACTGCTAGGTTGGCGCACGTGTTTAACGATGCAGTGGAAACAGGGGAGCTTTGGGCGGAATTTAATGTGGTGCTGATATCAGTGATTCCAAAGTCAGGCAGGGATCCGCTTCTCTGAAGCAACTATCGGCCAATTTTACTGATCAGTACTGATATTAAGATCCTCTCTAAGGTTGTACAATGAGACTTAAAAAAGTTATTCCAAAATTAATTCATGAGACCCAAGTAGGATTTGTCCCTGGCAGGTCAGATAAAATGAGGTTCTTTCTGCACCTATTGTGGCAAGAAAGGGGAGGGGCGGAACAGAAGATAGCTTGCTCGCTCGGTGCTGAGAAAGCATCTGACCGGGTGGAGTGGGGGTATTTTTTTAAGAGATTGGAAAGTTTGGGTTGGGGCAGTACTTTGTTAAGAAGATTCACCTCTTGTACAGCTGCCCGAGTGCCAGAGTGAGAGCAAAGGGCCACGAATCGGAATCATTCCGTATCAGTAGGGAACGAGACAGGGGTGCCCACTTTCCCCCTGCTATTCGTATTAGCATTGGAACTGCTATCTATGGCCATAAGGTTAAATTCCACCATCAGAGGAATTGAGATGCCGACGGGGGAACATAAAGCACTTTTGTTCACAGATGACATCATGCTGACAGTGGTGGGCCCAGATTCCTCTGTGGCGGAACTTATGCGGACGATAAGCGCTATGTCATCCTTCTCAGGGTATCAAATTAATTGGGAGAAATGTGAGGCTATGCCCTGAATGATAGAACTTACAAAGAATGTATCAAGGGGACCCAATTGCATTGGGTAAGTGAACATCTCATATATCTGGGAATACATTTAAACAGGGGTTTAGTTAATGTGATCAAGGATAACGCTGAACCAGCGTGGGTGAAGGTGCAGTCAGAATTTGTAAGATGGTCCTCATCGAATCTGTCCATATGGGATGGACTCAAATAGTTAAAATGGTGACGACTGACTGGTTGAACAACATATTCGGTATACAGCCCCTGCAAGTGCCGAAGGTGCTGATGATGAAGATAATGCAGGGGATTCAATAATTTGTATCAGAAAGCCTAAGACCCTGATTGAAAGCAGAGAAGTTAAACGCACTAGCGCAGGCAGGGGGCTAAGGCTTCCTCAGATAGAGGTGTATTATATTGCCCAGCAGCTCTCACAAGTGGCAGAATACTTATGGGCAGATGCCCAGTGGCCAGCATGGGCGATATGGGGCCAGAAAAGAGACAGAACTCAATATTTGGCACACACATCTTAGTATGGGAGAGATCTTATAAATGGCTTAAGGTGGATAGACATCGGGAGGCACCTACTTTGCATAATAAAAAGATAACAATATGGATAGAACCTGTCTATTGGAATAAATGGGCTAATGCAGGCTTGCATGAAGTGGGAGATATCCTGAGTGGGAAACGCTCTATGACCTTTGGTGACTCTAGAGATTGGTGGGTATTGGCAGCCAATGAGGAGTGGAGACATAGACAGATGACACACTGTTTGCAGAAGATCTTTAAAGAGCAACATGGAGAGGTTGCTAGCTAGGGCAGATGAGAGATGGTTGGACACAGCGCTGCTGGTAGCAAAACAGATTATTTTGAGACTTTGGAAATCCATGTCATCCCCAGAGGGGAGCGCATGGGAACATGAGATGGTTGATATAGCCCATGCGCATGACTGATACACAGGGCGAGTGTCATGGAGGCGGATTTCCAGTTAACCTGGGATAAATTCCTGCCGGGCACTTAGGTGAGGGAGGTAAATATGGAGGCGGCACAGCTACGGAAGATAGGGAAGAGCACTAGAAATGGAGAAGTCATGTGGAGATGTAGGCAAAGCAAGGGACACATCTGGGTTGGCTAATGGAGGATGAGCTGGGCGAAGGCTATAATGAGCTTACCCAGGGTCAGGTTTTATATGCCAAGGTTTTATTGTTTTGCAGTTTTCTGATTGGTGTTTATTGTTCAATTTGCTTGTTTGGAATCTTGTTTTCGTGCATATCTAAAAACTTTCTATCCCGTTGATGGAATGAGCACCACACTCCGGTATCAACACTTATGCTGAGACAATAATAACTATGCACACAATTTGAAGTACAAGAGGTAAATTAAGGGGAGATGAGGGAAGAATGTCGTCCCTCCTCAAAGATGGGCTTCGAACTGGGAATAGGAGGATAAGGATAAAACGGCTTGAGGGGATGATTGCAAGATAAGGAACAAAGACAACACAAGAAATTGCTGCAGAGCCATTGGGTTAGGAAGAATTGCGTGAGGGTACTCAGAGTGGAGCTGGGGTGTTACTGAACTCTGTTAATGAATGATGCTGATATACTAAATGAACTGTTCTTATGATTTGTCAAGGACCTGACTAATACGATTCATTGGACTGTTTTCTTATGAATTTTAATTAAAACTACAATGAAAAAAACAAAAACAATGATAACATGGGAAGCACCAGAACATGACTTTTGCCCCTGATGACATCACCTTTTGCCCTGGTGACATCACAGGAAGGGACATCACAACTGTTTTAAAAATACAATAAGTGTACGAGTAATAAAATAACAAATAGTACTAAAGAGAGCAATATGCTGTTTTCATTTTCATCTATATATTAACTATTTTCTGCCTCAATATGTAATGGGTGCAGTAATACAATACTGGGGACACAGCCAGCAGGACCATCATAGGCCAGGATCACTGCTTTCATATGCCATCTTATATCTGTTGAAAAGTCATGTGTAGTAGTTATAATATACTAAACATTACCTCACATGAAAGGTGCTGGTATAATGTAATAGAACTGGCATCAAATATTAAGTGCAGTTAAGCCTCATTGTTAGGCAAGAATTGATCTAGTAACACTGCGGGAGACTACACAACCCTTGTCCTCTTGGTATTAGTTAACACACCTATTGGTATAGGTCTGTACTACACAAGTTGGTAGTGTGACTGAGCAGCCAGACCTATCTCAAGAGGGCTAAATGTGAGCTGTAGAGTTGTAGCAATTAAATCCAGCAATACAGGTATCCAAATACCACTTATACTCAAGGTTTTTATTTAAAATAATTGTTTATCTATTTAACAGTTCTTTTTAAATAAGCATTCTTTAAAAAGGGCAATGTGCAACAATCGAAATACACTTAAAAATACTTTCTCAGAATCAACCCAAACCAAGTAGATACTCTTTAGAAATAAAAGGGTGGATGGCGAGGCGCGCACTCCAGTTCCCAGTCAAAATAGACCTGATACAAAAGTAACTGGGTTAGATCCCAAAAGCAATTTAACAATTATTAACAGGGTTGAATCCCAAAACATTGAGAAAAGTATTGTTAAATTGTTTTTGGGATCTAACCCAGTTACTTTTGTACAAGGTCTATTTTGACTGGGAACTGGAGTGCACGCCTCGGCATCCACCCTTTTTTTAAGATACTCTTTTTGGAGATGCTTCATACACACTTTCTACACCCTGAGGTGACTTCACTAACTAGGACAGTAATTGCATTTATATATCACTTATACACTTTGTAAATTCTGAGGGTAGCAGAAAGGAAAGGGGTTAAACAGGTTCTCAGAGCATGTGAACATGTTATATCTTCCCATGAAGTCTAGATAAAAAACCTTTATCAGCAATATTAGTTTCAAACTAATGTATCACCTATGGTGGACAGTAAGAATCAAAGTCAATGGAATAGGAGAGTCTGCAGGGAGCCAGGACAGCCAAAGTCAATTGGAGCAACATCTATGGAACTGAGGCACTTATTAGATAGCAAAGGCCTTGGCAAAGTTAGAGAGTTTGTTGAATGAATAATCACTGTAGGGTCACAAGCTGTTACACTTGTGAAAGTTAGAGCTGAGAGAAGAGCAAGCTACAGACACTGAGTTAAGTACCCAAAATCAGAACATATCTTTGGTTAGAAGAGGAGGGTCCAGCTGGCTTCTGTCTGGTTGCATTGGTGCAGATCCTGTGTTCCTGGGCCTCAGTCGTGGGGACAAGTGGGAGGATGTCTGGGGACTCCTGCAGCAGCAATTTGATGGTCGGCGGCAACTACGGGCTCTTTTCAGATCAGCAGCACTTTGAAGTTTCACTGCTCGGTAGATAGCACCAACGCAGATCTTGGACACTGGTTGGGCTTCCTTCACTCCTTGAGTCCAGCATTCTGGAGAGGTGACATGAGCTTGGGTCATCCTGCTTTGGGGGGTGGGGATCCTCAGGAGACTCCTGGAGCTTTACAAATGTTGCACTCGACTACGGATTTCTCAACCCCTGGCACCCGGTTCCTGCAGCAGCAAAGAAGTACAGCCAGTTGGGGAAGGTCTTCCAGCAAACTTCGCCTTGGAGTTAGTTGGTTCCACTAGCCCAAGGGAAGATTTCGTCCTTTCCGGAGCTTCTCTTGTTGATTAGAAAAAAGGAGTTTCAGCACAGCTGCAGGGCTTCAACAAGCAGTTCAATGGTCCATGAGGATGCAACATTCTTCGTTCATGGTTTCTTCATCGGGATGTCCTTCCCAGTGGTCGACTCTGTCTTCAGTTCAAGAAGCCTCAACTTTTAAGCAGGTTTCTCTGATTCATGCACAGCCTAGCTGTCACTCACACAGCAGGGTGGCTGTCTTGCAAGGACAGCCAGCCAATCAGGACTCGGTGCATTCAGGTAACCATGGAGAAAAAGGACAGGGGAGTTTCGGGCTCCTCCCTCACTTTCTGGCCTTGCAGACACACTGGAGCCAGAGGCAAGTTTCAGTACTGAAGCCTGCCAAAGGCAAAATCAGCAAAATCAGCAAAGGGGTCAAAGCAGGTTTGGACACAGAGTAAAACCTAAGAAAGACCTCAAACTAAGAAAATGGCAAAAAAAGAAGACTGGGGCCATTTTGACAAAATGGGCACCCATGGGGGCTTTACTACAGTTGAGGATTCAGCCTGCGGTAGAAAAGAACAATGATAGGAACATCAAACCACTGCCACAAGCCAATTAAAGTAGTGAGGGTAAAATAAAAAAATGTTACCTGAGGAAGTAGGAAAAGGGGCTACTAGGTAACACCCCAGGACTCAACATAACATGGGGTATGCTGGACCTACAAAGAGAGAAGGTAAATAAAGTCAATTTCACTTTACTATTCTTGGGAACTGTAGTTCACCCAAGAAAAGGTAATTAAACCTGAAGAGAAATCTAAAGGATTTCTCTGTGACACTGCACTGAAGGTGCTGGGTGTTACCATACAAAAAGTAAATGCCTATGGAGTTTGTCAGAGTACAAAAACAAAGGAAATATCAAATCCAAATCAGATCAAAACACATGGGAGAGTGAGAAAAAGGGCTCACTCACTCCAGGGTTAAAATTAAAAGGTCCTAAAGTCCAGCAAAAGAGCTGGGGATCTCTAAGGTTGAAGGGAATTAGCACAGAATCAGAATTCTCCCTAACACTCATCATAAGCCATTATATGCAAGCTGAGGCCTGATACCCCTAAGGGCTAAGTTCATTTGCCAAATGCAGCGGCAACCACCCAAGTACTTATGACAGCTAGATGTGTGATTTGGGTCGTTTTTTTATAGTACAAACTGACAATGAATAACTTCTATGTGATCTCAGTTTGAGAAACTAAAGAAAATGATTCCCTATTAGGGAAAGTGGTTTGCTGAGCATCACATATGTTGCTCAAGTGGAGAAGTGAGGTTTGAGCCCAGGTGTACTGTTTCACTGCTTCCATTGTACACCGCATCTCACATCCCCTACCATGCCATCTTCAGATTTTACTTTAACTTTCTAAGCTTTCTGCATTGCGATCTTTCATGAGCAGAATTTGTGGTTATTAAATTGAGTTTATGAAGCATAAAATCACATTGTATATCTATCTGAAAATACAAAAGATATATTTATCAAAACCTGTTAATCAAAACATGTATGATTAATTATGATCCAGTGGAGGAGAGAGAGTAGAGGGAAAGAGCTAAAGCAGAAGGACGTCTGTGAAGAGTCAACAGTACAGTTCTGGAGAGAGTATGATCCAAGAGTTTGAGAGGGAGCGTAAAGACAGATGTAGTCAGTCAGGTAGTAGGAGGAAAGATTTGTAAGCAAGGAGCAGGAATTTACAGAGGGAGCAATTTTTCATGGGGCGCATGTTGTAAAAATTAGAAATGTGTTTAAGTCATAGAAGGAGCAGAGGGTGAGTCCACGGAGTAGGCTTGATCCCTGGTCTAGCTTAATGAGCACAAGGATAGAGATCAGAGTTTTTGCAGCCCAATGAGGAGGTAGGGACTGATTTTCTTTATATTGAGAATGGAACATCTGAAAACATTGCCAGGTGCTGTAATGATTGCTGTTGTGTTAGGTCATTGTTAAATATGACCCCAAGATTGCGAGTCTTGGGTGAACGAGTGACGAGATCGTATGGAAGGAGACATGAGATGAGCGAAAAGGGGTAGCATGGAAAGCAGGGAGAAAGATGACTACCATCTTAGAGGAGTTTAGCATCAGACACAAATAGCCATCTAACGGTGTGAGGCTGCAAAGTAGCTAGTGATGTGTTCAATAATAGCTGCAATGAAGGAGGGAAAGGAAAAGATGACCTAGGTGTCACCTGGAAAGAGGTGGTAGGGAAAACCAAGGATGAGATGAATTTTCCCATAAAGGAGGTGCAGATAGTAAAGTGGAGTAAGCCAAGGACTGTTCCTTGCAGGGTCTCCATGGAAGGGGTGTGGGTAAAGAGGTTTTTGAGTTTAATTAGGTAGCAGTGGAGCGGTCCGAGAAATAGGAGGCCACACAGTCAAGTGTGGTGTCCTTGAAGCCGAGGGAGGAAAGGGTTAAAGGAGGGGGGAGGATACACAGTGTCAACAGCGTGGATAGATCAATAAGGATGGGAATGGAGGAGAGGTGAGATTTGCGAGCAGCGGATTGAAAATTGGAAAAGTAGGCGAGAGCAGCTTCCATGGACAGTTTACTCCAGAAGTCTGACCCGAGGCAGTCAGAGACTGAGTGATCCACGAAGTAGCTGATGATGTGGTTAAAGAGAGCTCATTCTCAAGGATTATGGAGTGACAAATGAAGAAAGGAGTAGGTCTTTGGAAAGAGGGATTGTTAGCATCAGTAGTTTATTTTACAAATGGGGAGGATGGTGGCTATTTTTTAACAGCAGGGAAGATTTGTGTGAAGAGCGAGAAAATGAAGATGAAGTAGAGGTAACAGGAAGTGACATGTCGACGCTATTTAATTCTTTGATGTGCAAAGGTGTCAAATGGAGCACAGAACAGGTTAGATTTGCAGAGGATGGCTTGGAGTACAGTGTGGGTGATGTGAGCGAAGGGGGGTAGTGAGAAGAGATTGGGGTGAGAGGAGATGGAAAGAATACATGAATGGGAATGCGAGATAAGAGGGTGGATAAAGTGTCACATATGTGTGTGGTCTTTGAAAAGAAGTTTTTGGGCGGAAAATAGCACGGAGACTGCTAGCATCTTTGCAGGGCATGCAAATGAGAAAGGTTACATGATCAGAGGAATAAGATGGATTGGCAGAGTCATGAGCAGTGGTGATGGCAAGGAGAAAGCCTTTGTTGTCAGTGAGGAAAGCATGATCTTTGTACCATTGCTGTAGGTGCGGGAGCATGGATGCCTTCAGTAGTTAAATGGTTGCAGAGATCCATGTTTGCAGTGGGGAAGGATGGGGTGAAGGATTGAGCCAGATAATGATGAGCAAAGAAGTTGACCAGTATGTTATTGAGCACAATAAAGACAGCTTTAGTCGCATGGGCAAATGTGGAAGGGTGGACGTGAAGGGAGGACTTTACTTCATCCAGACTCAAGTTTGAATTTCCTCTTGGTGATGGATGACAGAGGAGAGGGAGGTGGTCCAGATGTGGTGAATAAGTGATTGGTCAGGGGGAGAGGGTTAATTAGTGAGAGCAGAGAAATTAAGGCAATTCTGATGTGTGTGGATAGGAAGGTTGTCTTAGTTGACAAGGGAGTCATCAGAGAGAGTGGACTCAAGCTGAAGTTGGTGGACAGTAGTAATGTTGAAGAGGTTTCCCAGGATTACAATTGGGTCATTGGCTGACAATGATTTAAGAAGCAGGGCAAGTACAGTAAAGTACATAATGAGGGTGCTGCGTGTTCAGTTGATGAGAAGGATGAGAAGTGGGGTAGGAGCACTTGAATAGAGGAATATTTGAAAAAGAGGCACAGTCAGATGGGGAAGATGGGATGATGGTGTGCCCTTGCTGTTCAAAATAGTATATATTAGGCCTCATTACGACCCAGGCACTAATGGGTTAATGGTGCCATAAAAGGCTGCAGCGCCGTTAACCTATTAGCGCCTAATTACGAGGTCCCTTTGCGGGACCCGACCTTAACGGCTGGTGTAGACCAGCCGTTAAAGTTGGGACCCGCAAAGGGATCTTGGTGCTAATTACGGTGCCGCAATTTGCGGCACGGTACTTAGCGCCTTCCCCATTCCCATTGAGCCCTATGGGTTAAAAATGAGAATGGGGAAGGGCCATGGAGGAAGGGGGAATTACCGCCCCGCCAACCTTGTAATGGGGTGGTAATTCCCCCTTTCTCCATGGCGGAGTCGGTAACTTACCGGCATGGACCATGGTGCTAAAAGCACCATGGTCTTCCGCCAGGGTCGTAATGAGGCCCATTGTGCGTTAAGTCATGTGAGACATACGCAATTGAAAGAAATTCTGGATAGACTAACACATATGTTTGTTTAAGGATAGTTCCCAGCATTGTACGGTATAGAACTACCTGTGTTTTGACCATTTCATTATTTTTAATACAACAAAAACAATAAGATTAAAAAACCTATTTCTTGCCCCAGATATTAGGGTGGTATTGTTGTAATGGCGGTTTCAAATCAGTGCTATTCTGTTGTAAACAAATCAACATAAAAGAAATTAAATATTAAAAAGACATTATTACAAATGGGGGCTATAAAGCATGGGTATGGAAGGTACATGTCTGATGTCAGAACATGAATGCATTATGTGACAAAGATAGTGGCTAAAATCACCTGTTGAGTCAGGCGACTAATCCCATATAGGATACATTTTGTTTGCAGAATACGTCAGATACAGATGCCTTGATAATTGTACTGTGTTTTTGCAGAATTATTGTTTGATAACATATTAATATATTTGGAAACGAAAAATATAATTCGGATATAGGTGGTCATTCCGAGTTGGGCGGTAAGGGTTTACGGGCACCGGTAAGGATGACATTGCCGGTAAACACTTACGGCCCTATTCCGAGGTCCCTTAGCGGGTGCCAGTAGGAACGGGTGGTTGGACCACCCGTTCTCTGCAGTTCCTGTTAAGGGACCTTGGAGCTAATAACGGTACTGCAATTTGCAGTACCGTTATTAGCGCCTTCCCCATTCCCATTGAGCCCTATGGGGGCTCAAATGGGAATGGGGAATGGTTTACTGAATGGGGACTTACCGGGTCCTCCAGGGTCGGAATGACCCGGTAAGGCTCCATTCAACCAGACCAGACCAGACCAGACCCGGACCCGGATTTGGAGGCAGCCATGGTGCTAATCGCACCATGGCTACCTCCAAACTAGGAATGACCACCATAGTGTTTGTTTTCCTATGAACTATTGATCATTAGTTATTGATAGTGACTAAGGGTCAAATATCAGTTCTAAAAATGACTACATTGGTGAATGATACAAAATGACCCAGGATCAAGCTCTGTGCATCTATTTCCTAAATGGGCAATGGGTGGCACATCACCTTCAGTCATGAAAAGACAAAATGAAGAAAACAGTGGAGTAAGTAGGACAACATTTTAGATAAACAGAGACTGTTAGACTAGTCATCATATAAACTATGCCAGGCTGTACAACTGCTTGTGAACCTTTCAATTGATCTCTTCTTTCACCTCAAGTTGATGGACAATAGACTAGCTAAAATGGAGGATGACACAAATACATATAAACACGATGCTCAAAAGATATCCGCAGAATCAACAAATATTCAACAAGTCAGTGATCAGAGAGAAACATACAACAATTACAGGATGGTCTGGATAGCAACCAGACTTCATTACAAAATCAGCAGACTCTTTATGTGGCAGTACAAGATGAACTGAAAGGGTGCAGAAGACGAGGCTATGCTTAGAAGTGTTGTTAGTATTAAAGACCCTCATAGTCAGAGTTGATAGACACATGACAAATTAAAGGGTACACTAAGTGCTCAAACTGCTTATAAGTTTTATTAAATTACATTGTAAGTTTAAGTATGCAACTCAAAACCAAGAACGGCTGCACAATTAATCATACAAGAGATAGGTTTGCATGCAGAGTTTATTCAGCTCCAAGAACATTTTAAAATAATCAAAATAATCAAACAACAGAGAACCAAAATGGTCTAAGAAAAAGACAATGCCATCCAAGAAATACAACAATTTGCCATTACAATTAACATACACTCAAACACAAGAAGATCCGATACAGGTGTCTGTACAAAAGTTAATACAACTAATAGAAGAAAATGTGATATTGTGAGAGAAATAATACAATGTAATGAAGGATCTTGCTGGTGCAGTATTGCAAATAGAACTTCTGAAGACAGAGTTTGCTAGCTGGAAGTATAGACATCTAGAAACAGGGAATGAAAGACATGTTTCTCAGCACAGGAAATATTCCTTACAAAAGGAGTGACAAGACTCACAAGAATCACTGGCCTCAAGAAGCAAGGCATTTCTGTCGAGCCAAGCGATTTGTGTACAATCTAAGGAACAATTAACTTAATACAATATGTGATTATTGAAATGTATAAACTGAGAGCCAAACATGATTCTCCGTTAGCCCTGAAAACCCTCCTTACTACTCAAACGTCCCTGTGCTAGTGTAATGCTAGTGTATCTTGCACACCTTCCCCACCCAAGACATTGGGGTGCTGTGTACCATTTCCCCTTCCCAAACATACCTAGAGTGACAAGAAGAGTTGAGTTTCCAGTTAGATACACAGGACTACCTAGAATGTATGGTGCTAGGTGGAAGCCCTGGACAGGAGAGGAAATGGGAGTACATCTATTCATCAACTCAGTGAAGAAAGGTGCCAAAAATAGTTCAGGGGACAAGAGTTACAATGTTTGATTCAACAGGGATACCATTAGCCCATCTGGCCAATCCTTGAGAAACAAGGAATTCAATGAAGAAAGAGCATTTTAAAAACCTGTTACTGCATTAGGGACCATGTAGGACACCCAGAATCTCGAGCTAGATAGCTAGAAACAGATTTTAAGCACCAATAAGAAAAAACACCATGTTATCCATTTCCTCAGAAGGGATTTTGGGCCCGGAAACCAGATCAGTAATGGAGAAAAGAGAAAAGAGAGGACCGCTGTACAGTGAATATAGGAAGCCTCACTACAGTGATTATGACAGAGAGAAATGGTTTGCAATCAGAAGGGTGGTTCAAGCAGAGGTTGTGACTCTGATGAGGGATGTTGGACCAGGTGCAGAAGACATGTAAATGTGAAAACCACAATCCCATTATCAATCATTTGTGATTTATTTGACAATTTGTCTTTCAGCAACAAATAAAAGACAATACATTACTAGTAAGACATATTTGATTAATCCACAATTTATAATTTCCCCTTCAGCAATAAAAACGAAAAAGCAACTAAGAACAAAACTACTAGTCATATCCTGTCGTTTTCATTATTAAACACAGAACCTAATGATTATTAAAAATAGCTGTTACCTATTATTCAGGTAAAATCTAGCTTCCGATGCAGGTATAATTGCTTCCCTCCTTAGCCACGCCTTGGGAGCCATGTCTTGGGAATGTAGCTGCTTACTCTAAAAATGGTATTGATGTTAATAGGACATTTACACAGACTAAGCACCCCAGCAATTGATTCAATCGTGTAAGCTCGTGACATGGGTATTAAATACATCTTCCTTAGTTGTGCATGCTCAGGACAAACAAAGAGGATATGTGCAAGTGTTTCACTGGAAATGAGAAAGCATTGACAGGCATCCACATCAGACTCACTCCAGTCATGCTCTAACAACGCCAGAGGTAGTATTCCAAAATGTAGTTTTATAAACACCTGCAGGATAAATCTTGTCAAGGTATTTTCGTAGCAGAGCATCTGTTTATTCACCCAATAAGAGTCCATCATGGAGGATCTCATAAGTTCATCAATTTTATAGAGTTCGCTTGGATATATTCCTCTCTGATAGTCACCTTTGTCATTATCTCATTGCTATTGTACCACAGGTGTGATAGCCCTACCATCATTACGACTAATTAAATATGTTTTCACCAGGCTATAGAAGTATCGCCCTCCTGGGAAAGCAGGTCTTTCATGGCTTCTCTATATTAAGCTAGATGGGGTGATGACCACAAGCAAATCCAAGAAAGCACTGCACTCAATGTGGTGTCATCAGCAATACATTTTCGATTTAGCTCTGTGTGGAGCATGGCATTTGCAGTGTTTATAGGTTGCAGTATCTTCTTTAGGAATTTATTTTCCATTACCGTCAACTTGGCTTGTTTTCTTTACCCCCTGGTTGTAAAAGTCTGCCTATAAATGGTTGATAATGTCCCACTCAGCTACACTTGTAGATAATCGAGATAGTAAAAGTATGGGAAATATTTTTCTCCTAGCATCCAACAGTGAAATGGGCCAATAATTGACCGGATTGTCCTTGTCACCTTTTATTTTTAAATTGGGACTATTTCAGCATTTTCCCATGATGCCAGTACTTGGGATAAATCTATGGCTGTGTTGAAAATTCGACACAAAACTGGGGCCCACAAATCTAGTTCCTTTTCATATAAACCTACAGGGATTTTGTCAGGCCCCTGTGCCTTCCCTCGCTTTTGGCTAAATATGGAAATTCGGACCCCATTAATGGAGAAATGGAGTACTTTACTGGTTTTATTATAACTGTTGCAGTCTTTTTCTTTCATTTGAGTAACCTAAACTGCCCAGTCTCCAAAATCTAACACTATTTTCCTTCAAGACAGCTTGCTGGCGTTCAGCCCATTTATCGTTCGCCTAATCCTTATCTTGCAAATCCCGATCTTTGGCACCGTTACTGGGTTCTTTACTGCAGTAAATAATTAATGTTTTGCTTCCCTGCATGATTTACCACCAATTCTGTTGCAGTAATATTTCAATTTGTACTGCTTTCCTTGGATTAGTTAAGATAGAGGCACCTCCTTTTACCAGCTCCTCATAAGGGTTGTCCTCTTTCTTCCCTGACTGCTTGAAAGTTAAATGTTCTCAATCAATTCAAGGAGCCCGTCATATAAGGGCGGTAAGATGGTTTTAGCCTCTATGTTTGCCAATTTTAATGGATTGTTTAACACTGCCTGCTACTATCATTCCAATGTTAGAAACTACTCATGTTGGTGTTTTATTTACAGGGAGCCATGCTGTGAATCAATATGGAGTGGTTGATGATTGCTCTCAGCACAGTCCTTATGTGAGCGATCAAATCAAACAGATGAAGGCCATAAAATGCATTATGACAGCTTACTATACAAATGTAAATCATTTGGGAATTGTAAGGACAGATGATGGACTAATTTGGATTGAACAACAACCAAAACAATACTGAATACATTACATGTACGTTTTTCCCTAGTTTTCTTGTTTCTTTGCTGGACTAGAAGATGAAAACATGATAAATGGTCCATTTACGAAGCAGCAATTTTAAAGTATGTTTCAACACATAGAGATCCCAAGAAGTCCGCAGAGCAGCATGTAACCTAATATGTGCTGAGGATCAATCTTCTAAAGAGTATGCACTAGAACTCAAGTACACATTTTCCCTAAATTGTCAATACAGCACTCAGCACTTTAAAACGGATTCCTTCCAAGCCCCTCAGAAATATGTAGTGACTCAGCTAGTACACAATTTTGATGACTCGAGATCACTGGAGTGAATCATCTCTCAGGCTCCAAAGATCTATGATGTACACCACACAACAGCTCTGAAAAACAATGAAAATAACCACAAGCAGAGTCCTGTGCCATCTGCAATTAAGAAGTTGAGGTCATTAGTGGTCACTTGGACTTGGTTTCACGGGGGATTTGGATCCAGTGAAAATGGAGACTTACATTAGTATCTGGAATTTAGATGCTATGCCTAACCAGGGCTACATATATACTCCCCCACCAGAGAGAGAGATAATCAGAATACATAATCAGGTTCTACAGGGACTATAAATCATAGTTTCATTTGGGAAAGAAACCCATCACCTTCTCCTCGAATCAACTACCAAGACAACCTTCACCTCACTCCTCATAGGTTCCAAGATAATAGATCCCAATACCAGGAAGCCAAGCAATATATATTACAGCAGTTTATCAGAACTACCAGAATGACTCCCCTAAAAGAACCAATTATGCTCCAATGGAGGACCAAAGGAGTGTGCAAAGCCAACCCAGGATCAAGAGGGCACGGAAATGATTTGTCAATTGGAGTGACAGGTGAAACAATTGACAGAGAGCACTGGTCAAATAATGAGACACTGAAAAGGAGAACGCTAGTACTAATGCTTCTAGATGCCCTGTCCAAAGTGAATCAACGGGTCACAGAGGACAATGACATGAAAACAATATTTAAAATTAAAATAAAGAAGAAAAATATGGTTTACAGTAATAGAGATATGCCAATCCTTGGAGGGAGCTTAATTTATGCCCTGTAAAATAAACGCCCCTGATTCTGCTCAAAAACTGGTAGGGATCAGTGTTGAGACCTCTTGATTCCTTGAGTTAAAACAAAATAAAAGCCAGAAGGTGAAGTTAAATGAAGGCATACATGTGACACTAACACTAGAGGAAGAGGGGAATTTCGGCAGAGACAGACCTGGAAGCTTTCTCTTTCAGAGATGGATCGCCATCACTAAAAGGACAACTAATTAAACATAGAAGGGCGGCAAATAACTTACAAGGATCACAATGAGATTAATCAAGAAACCCATAGACACGAGACTCAAAAAGAAGGAAATACAATAGATTTGATTGAAAGACTAACAATGATGGCATTGCTTCATCTACAGATGATTCTGGAGACTACAATCCTAAAGAAAGCAGTATCCTAGAACATCAGGAGAGGAGGGAGATACCGGTTCTATGTTATTAGATCACCAGTTTACTTGTGCAGATTGTTTTGCTGAATATTTTTGGTCAAAAAAACGAATTGAATTTGTATTTCTTTTTATTTGGGGGGGTTTCCCCAACCCATCTTCTCTATTATCTAGTCCCTATTCCCCACACACCCTACCCCTTATAACCCTTACCCACTCCCATATGTTTCAATTAGTGTTTTCGGCCAAAAATGTACAGCAAAGAAATTCACGAAGACAAGCCTGGCGATATAACAATGTCATACCACCTGTCCGATTTTTTACTTTGAAAGTTGGACTTGAGGAAGATATCTACATGGTGGCGAACCAAGGTCACGTTTATCAAACCTCAAACGAGAGAAAGCTATATTCCAAGCTACCCACTATTTCACATTTTCTCTGTAAGTTACAAGTGGAAGATGAGAGGTGGTTTAATCCTATCCACGTACAGAGACAACGTGACTTATTTCCACTCATGGACACGGGATCACAAGAGACCTTGATCTTTCGAGAAGTGACGATACTTTAAATGAAGAGGTGAAAATCAATGCTTTACTTTCAAACCCCCCCTTGAAGAACTACATAATTTTGAAGGACAGGAGATTCTATTAGGTGGATTTACTGAATTAGAAATAAAAATAGGTTGACACCCACTCACACATGCAGTCATAATCTGGCTCCTGAGGGAACACCTATTTTAATGGGGAGCAATTAATCTCGAAATCTGTGGCCTTTGATAAGCTGTGTTAACCAAGTCCTGAAGACCTAATACACTTGCGGGGTCAAATTAAAAAGGAGTACCAATTATGCCAGTTTGAATAGCACTTGCCACTTAATTGCAAAGCATCTAGACTGAGTGGAAATCAATTTTGGAAATACTCAAGTCACTGACAACTCTGTCAATTCAGTGAAAGAACAGGATAATAGTCAGGGAACATCCATTCTACCTTGCATGGAAACATATTGAAGTTCTAGTCATGGTGAATCTCTAGAGAGGTTTTAGGGCAACCAGTGGATGACTAAGGAAATACAATAAGCAGTTAAGCTACTATAGCAAGGAAAGGAGGTTTGTATTTTTCCCCATTGAAGTGAAGAGAGCTATGAATCTGATTCTCTCAAAGTCTGTTTCATTCAAGAAAGACACTTCATCAGTCAAAAACGGCTAAGGCAATTGAAAAGAAAGATCAGAAGGTACACTGATTGTATCCACTTTATACATGGAGTCTGGTATTGTTACTGTGTCTTTTTAACACCCGATTACTAGCAGGTGCATGTTGAAGATCACAATTCGAGCCAAAATGTTTTCTGATTTGGGAGAGATGCTGTTTCTGATTTTTAGATCAATAATGATGTACAGACTGGCGGGGGTATCTGTGCTTCTGCCCCCTATCTGGTAGGGTAAAGGTGCAGAACAACCCCAGCAAGACCCTTAATTTGGTAAAACGTGGCAGGAAGCCAGGCTTAAGCTTTCAGGTGGTGATGCAGGCAGGTTCTTAAGTACAGTGTTCTCCCAAAGCCCCTACAAAGGAATGCCCACACGCTATGTTAGGTGATAACACATCTTCTTTATATAAAATAAGGTTTCCTACTGTTACCAACAGCATATACATACAAATAATAACACCTTGTGCATGGAAAACTTATTGAGAGAATGGTAAATATATATAGTCTAGGTGGTACCACACAGTGCTTACATTCAGTAAGAACTGCAGACAGTTTTAAACGTAGGTGAATTCTTACATAAGGTGTAACCAGCATAGAATAGGAAAGAAGGGCAGGTTAGTTATGAACAGTGGCAGAATGTTTTCTTTGGACTAGAAAAGTAATTCTGAGTGAGGATCCCCCCACCTGGGCAACCTGTAATAGAAAAGTTAGGGAGTAAGTTATGTTGTCTTTTACAGCCCAGTCCAATATTGTTTAATAACTTTGTGGTTTCTTTTAAAATGTTCTACCACCTGTAAGGAAGGCATGGTATCAATCAGTGAAGACAGACACTAGTGATCACAGTTCAAGGGTGTTTATTGTACTTCAATGGGTTGGTAGAATGATTATCTAAACCTAAATCTAAAGATGGGAGCAAGCTACGACCATCAAATAATAATAACGCAGTCCTAGTGGAGTTTGTCAAAATAAAAGGGCCTATAATAATAAACCTATCTAAATACAAAATGGTGTGAATTAACAATGTATGCAAAAGTAAAGTGTTCAAGAAATGATATGTCAGGATAGTTGAGCAGTTAGCTTCCCTTCCCCACATTTTCAGCACAGGGAAAGGCAGCATGCGCGGGCGTCAGACACACTCTGGCATCTTGGCCACAAGGTAACAGTGCGACACGTCTGCAACAGGGCCTTCTGCCAAAGTATCTCTCAGAATGACAGTCTCTTATTGCTGGGGGCCTGATGTAACAAATAAAACACAAAAGTTATTTTCCTTTGTCATGGTTTTAACTTTCACAAGTTCAAGACTGGTCTCCCTCCTTTGGGCTCAGACCACGGGTCCATCTCATGCAGGCTCAGCCTCCTTTTTTACAATGTTCACAATTTGGTCTCCCTCATTGGGGCTCGGGTCATGGATCCCGCTTTTACGGGCTCCGATCCTCCTTTCCACAATGTTTACATCTGGTCTCCCTCATTTGGGCTTGGACCATGGATCCCCCCTTGTGCAGGCTCAGATCCCTTTTGATACCAGAATCGAAGACTTTTGAATGTGCAATAGGTTTTGCTTAAACCGTCGCAGGACCACTTTGATTCACTTCACACAATTTACACTTCCCTTCAATCTTCTACTTTGTTTCTTTTGTGAGGATACCATACAGAGACCTTCGACTGAGCACATTCGCAGTGCCGGACAACTCTGTCAACAGTATTTTTTCTTAATGTTCAAATATTCACCAGCAATTTAGCTTCACTCGTGTCTTTCATCACATGTGTTTCACAATGTTTGTTTCAGCGCTTGTTTTACAATGTTGCCACTTGCAACCTTAACTTCAACACAGACCCATCTGGCATCGGTCTCCCCAACTCACCGGCTGTATTGATCTCTGTTGCTTCTTTGTTCTTGAAGCCAAGAATGACACCACAGAATCTGCTGCTCCTCCCCACCTTGATCAGTTACGTGGGAGGACCCTCGGTATCTCCGACACACAATACAGGATTCTTCAGCCTGGTTTCCTGGTCTTCTGTTTTCTGCCTTGAAGGTTTCTTGAAAGTAACGGTTTCCTGCCAAAAAGGTCAAGGGTGTTGCCCCTCTAACAAACTGCTTGTACCTGGCCATCTTTCTCCTCTCATTGGGCTGCTGACTTTCAAAACTGCTGTACCTTCATGTGTTTTTCCTCACTCAAAGTGTGCTCATATGCTCTGCTTTTTATCTGTGTGAGGAAATGCAATGGAAGTCAGGTGTGAGTGATTGTCAAAAATTGCCTGACCTCGCCTGATCATAGTATTGGGACATGTCAGATACACGGCTCAGGTCTGAGTCTATTTTCTGCCAGCGCGGGATGTCCATGTAAAAGTGTTCATGCAGGAAAACAGGGGTGGGGGTTGAGTTTCTAAATATCCCATCAGGTAGGATTGGGTAATGGTGTTACAGGGAAGACAGCGATACCGCGTCTCAGCATCCAGTGTCCCACTCCCACTCCCTGAGGACCCCTCACCCAGGTGATCCTCCCGCACTGGTCCACACCTAGGAACTCGATCCAAAAATCAGTGGCTGTGTCCCGGCCAACTGAATGACAGATCCCTGGGGACTAGCGGGTGAGAAACCATCTGGTTTCTCACACACCACAAAGTGCCTGAGAGGCCAAAGGAGAACAGAATCTAAGACGAATCTGGGACCCCTGGATGACTCCTCAGGCTAGAAGATGCTCTTCCTCGTCACAGTACCTTTGGTGCCTTGGCAGGTGAAGTGGCTGAGTTTCTCAGCCCCCAAGCATGGACCCCCATTGGAAGAAAGAGCCACTGGGATGCTGAGTCCAAGAATAAAAAGCAACCAAAGTCTTTCGGGATGTCAGCAGTCTGGCTCTTCGAGGTGCTCTCCTTTGATTGATGATTTCTCCAACTGTAGAAGTCCTGTGAAGAAGACACTGTGGTCTTCTTAAAGGCTTGGTTGATGAAGATAAATCCTGTGGGACCCGTCTATGACTTCTGGTGGGTCGGGTTTCGGAATATTGTGGTTTTCCAACTTTTGGTTTTTTGGTGCTGCAGCCACAGCATGGACCTCTGGACGGCTTCTGGTGACCTGAACTTGACCACTGGAGTGGACCCTGGACCCTCACTAAGTCTGGACCCTCGAGACAACTTTGATAGCTTCTGATGGAGAGAAACGCAACAGCAGACCTTCCATGGCACCCAACGACTGCAAGGATGTCCTTTCAAATGTTCTTATTCAGTTTGGAACTTTCACAGCTCTGGGTGTCCAGCAGAACTATGCCAGAATACCCCCTCTTCTGGGTGGTAGACAGCAACAGCTTCCAGCGGTCACGAAACACACCTCCAGACCCTTGGCAACACCAATGTACTTCTTTGGCTCGAGATGTCTGGCAGCCCTCCTCTGGATTTCAAAGACCCCTTCTCCGGATGCAGGGACTCAGGACTGGCTTCCAGGATACTTCAATGAAGAGTAACAGCTTTGCACGATGGTCCCTCATAGCTCGGGGAGAGGTCTCTTTTACAGGTCCTCTCTGGATCATTCCTTGGGAGACTGACAACTTTTGGATTGTTGAAGAAATGCAGCAGCAGACTTCTCTTCCAGCTGGGCTTCACGGAGCAGCTTCTTCTAGCTAAGCTTCGCCCTCAGCTACTGAACAAATTGGTAAGTGAGAGGTCCCCAGATATACACATCTGTCCCTCATTCACTCTTCCTGAGCCAGGATCATTCAGCCAATCACACAGTGGGATATTTGTGCAGGCTCGCAGCCAATCAGCCTCACAGGTATTCAGGCCATTCACTCCACCCAGACACACATAACAAAGGAATGTGAATTATGGCAAGTACCCAGCCTTTCAGCACACTACACTGCATTCATGCCAGTTTCAGGCAGGGCTGTCTCATGCATTGTGTCACACACACAGAAACCAGACATCCGCAACAGAGAATGTGAGTTCACGTCACTTGTTCAGTAGGCTTTTATTTGACAAATGTCATCTTGCCTTACAAATTGTACAAAATACAGACGTAAGAAAGGATCACCACATCATAAAATATAGCACATCCGAAAATCCAATAAAAAATTTGTATACCAAATAAACACAATACTGTTAAAAAAGTTGATACGGTCTCAGATAAAAATCAAACCATTAGGGCACATTTTTTGATGTTTTTTGCTCTTATCCACCAAGCACGCGTAAGAAAATTAGATACACAATACGTGACTTTGATCACATCACATTTGTTGAGGTACCTTATTGCATCTACTGTTGTTGTCATACCACTTGCTATTAACAATGGCACTAAAAAACGGTGCCTAAGTGCGCTATAGGCTTTGCAAAAAAACAAAAAATGTGTCAGGGTTTCTGCCACTGATTAGCAAAAGGGACAGGGTCCATTACAGTTTGTAGACCATTTCTTAGTGACATTTGCCAGAGGTAATTTGGAGACTCTAAAGTTGACATACCGTTTATGTGCGCTTTGCGGCTTTACCATGTCAAGGTATGTTTCGAGACACCAACTTGTCTTGCTTTCCAGATATAAGAATGCCCCTATAGAATTACTACTATCGGCAACTAATTCTGTTTCAACAAATTGGGCCTCATTCCGACCCTCTCGTTAGCCAAGGCGCTATTAGCGCCTTGGTTGACGCCATTATCTTTTCCGACTCCGCCATGGTGAATGGCGGAATTACCGCCCCATTCCAAGGTTGGCGGGGTCGGGAATTCCCCATTCACCAAGGGCCCTTCCCCATTCCCATTTTTGCCCCATAGGGCTCAATGGGAATGGGGTAGGCGCTAATTACGGCACCGTAAATTACAGTGCCGTAATTAGCTCCTAGGTCCCTTTGCGGGTTGGTTTTTTAACGCCTGCAAAAAGCAGGCGTTAAGTACCAACCCGCAAAGGGAACTCGGAGTAGGGCGGTAAGGGTTTAACGGCACCGGTCTCGTTAATGGTGACCGTTAACCCTTACCGCCCAACCCCCATTGTCTTCCTTTATTCTTAGCGGTAGCTCTATGTCTCTCTGTTATACAATGTGGGCTGTGCCATAAGTTTATCAACCCCAAACATTCCAATGCGTCTTTTACTTGTCATGTACATGGGAGGGATCTACCACCCTCTGAGTGAAGTACATGATTATTGCCTTTTGGTAGGTATTAAGCTCCAGGACTGACCAGATCCTGAGACAAAAAAGAGCAGGTCTAAAATAAACCTCTCACTGTATTGGGCTAAGTCCCACTACTAAATAAATCTATAATAGCTGGAGCTGATGTGGGTAGACCCAGTAATTTCTTTAGGACTGTTTGTTCTGCTGAGCCCAAAATATGACAATCAGCATATGCCTATAATTCAGTTCCATAACTCAACGCTTCCTTAGCCTGGATAGATAACATTTTAATTGCTGGTGAGACCGCACCTTGACAATGCCCATAGAAAAATCTTGTTATACCCCCATATTTCTCCATTTGCAAGGTGGCTTTCTTCACTTGAAGGGGCCAGTTCCCTTGGTCATTAAAACGTATGCCCAAGTAGTCATATTCCTGTACTTGTTCTAGAATGATGTTCTGGACCTGAACCAACATTTTAGTGTACTTACAAAGCTTCGGATGGAATATCAGGATCTTACTCTTGGACATATTCATTTCCAAAACAACTCAGTGCATTTCTCCTGGAATGCTTCCAATGTGGTCTTAAATCCTTTAGGGGAGATGGTCAAAACAACTGCATCATCGGCACATTCACTTCAGACTCCATTCACACAGGTCCCGCCCACAGGGTGTACCCACAGCAGACAACATCTGGGAAGGCTTCAGTCAGTCTGACAGGTGGCATCCCAGAGCCATATATGGTATTTCCACCCAACAGCTAGTCAGAGGAGAGGAAAACAACAGAGATATATATGTTTTTTCACCCAACAGCCATTCAGGAGGAAGGGACAAAGTCAGGGCTTCCAGGCCTTTGGGAAACAAGGTAAAAGACAACAGAAGCCAAGAGGCCACAGAGGCCATCTTACCTTCTGTCAGAAATCCACCGATTCCTATGGCACGGCCTTGGTATCCCAAAAATTGAGGACACACAGAGCCACTGCCAAGACAGCATGTAGCTGCCACCAGCCCATACCCTGCTCTTTGGGCAACAGCTATTAGATAATGTCCCACATTTGTAACAGATTACTTATTTAGCCAGAAGTTGGTGGAATAAAATACATAGAGTTTTCATATCTACTATTAGCCTAAAATATGAATTTAAAATGTATATATAAGGGCATGTATAAGGACTGCAATCTTGCACTACAATGTGCTTTGAACATATCTTTATGGATCATTTTCCTTAGCACAAATTTGTTAGAAAATCATATTATTTACATAATGTACAGACAATATGCCATTCTCATTTCTACACAATGTTTCCCAGATTTGAGCATTATTAGTTACCTGATAGAAATTTGCCAAAAGAAGGTTGTCATAATTGCATATCATGATCTATTTAGCACCCACACATGTTACAATTCCTTGATCATTTTGACTAGATGTTTTCCAAATGTAGACATTGCTATCACGTAATAGACATTCGCCAACAAAAAAAAGGTTGGCACAAGAGCGTATCAGGGTTTATTCCACACCCCCTCGTCTTACAGTTCCTTGATCAGTAGGTTTTTTTATGAATATTCGGTCATAATAAATAATCAATGTTTGCAATATTTATGAATACATGGTTTGCATTACACATTTTTGAGCAAAGTTGCCGCTCAGATAGAATTTGAAATGTACCAAATAATTTACAGAAACATTCTTTCATTAACGGGGATAGTATTTTACATTCCACAAATAGATGTTTCAAAGTCTCACTTTGGTCAGGAACAATACAAAACCTGCATATAGTGCTACATTTTGACCTTTTGGAATGAGCCGCAATTTGTGTTTCCCTGGGCCATATGTTAAATCGTATTCTCATTCAGGTAGCAGCATATTTATAATCCGGAAACTTCATTAAATAAATTGGGATTTGATGGAGTGGTTTCAATTGGAATTCTCCATTTACAAACGTTCAATAATTTTACCATTTATCCCAAGTCATACACCAGTCCTATTGCCACAATTTTGTTTTTACTCAGACAGGAGTCTCTGAGAGTTAGGGGCCGATTCGTGGAACAAACGTGCGCCGAAAATCCCAGTGCAAGCAGGCGCAAAGAGGCGCAAGCGGGAGAAAGCAAGCGCACGTGCACGCGTGCGATTCAAGGAAGGCGCTGCGCTACTTTCCCACTGGTTGTGCGCCAAATCCGTGCATGGCGCACGCTGCCGCACACGTCTCCAAACAGCGTGCGCTAAGCGCACAGCGAAAGCACACATAGCGCAGCACACACAACAAAAGTGGGCGGAACAGTGGGCGTAACACGCGGAATGGGGATTAACGTGTGAAAAAGAAGGCGTAACTGGGGAAGTACTGCAGGGAACTACACGGAACGCCCACACGCACGCGAACAACCTGTATTCATGGATTCGAATACGGGAAACCCGCGCATGACAAAAGACGCGCACAGGCGTCAACGCATCCGCCACACGAAGGCAGGCGGAAGCATCCCCGCGCACAGCATAAAAGTGCGCGCAAACAACTAACACGTATATACAGCTACGATGAATGCCCCATTTGTCGCAGCACTGATCGTGGGACACCGCAGGAGGAGGAGAATAGCCAGGGCACGCATTTTTTCACCACGGACAAGATTTTTTGGGATGCCTGATGACCAGGTCTATGGCAGGTATAGGTTTCCAACCCATATCATCATTGACCTGGTCAGGGAGTGGGAAGATGACCTAACAACCCCCACCCTCTGCTCCCAAGCATTGAGCCCCTTGGAGAAGGTGCTCAATGTCCTGCATATTTTGGCCACTGGGTCTTTTCAGCGGACTACTACCATAGAGGGGGGGGTGTCACAGGCCACGCAGTCACGCTGTCTACACCAGGTATTGGCAATCATGACAGCGTGCCCCTCAGTCCGCAGGCACATATACATGCCCAGAACACCCGCAGAAAGGCAGCCCGTTGTCCAGGACTTTTACAGGGTGGCACACTTCCCCAAAGTGCCATAGATTGCACCCATGTGGCCCTAAATCCACCTAGGACCACTGATCACATCTACCGAAACCACAAGCACTGGCATTCCATCAACGTACAGGTGGTATGCGATGCAAAGGGAATCATCACCTCTGTCTATGCAAACTACCCTGGCTCCACCCATGGCAGTTTCATATACAGAATGAGTGCCCTGAGCCGGGCCCTGGAAGCTGGGCAACATGGCGACACATGGCTCCTAGGGGAGTACAAATGCCCGTGCACATGCATGCATGTCACACACACACACACATACACAAACCCCAATAATCACAACCATTATCACCTCTCCAGGGGACAGTGCCTACCCTCTGAGCAACCACATGATGACGCCAATCCGGAACCCCACCACACCACCCCAGGTAAGATACAACGCTGCCCATATTGCAACCAGGGCCATAGTGGAGCGCACATTCGGAGTGCTCAAGTCACGCTTCCGCTCCCTTGACCACTCTGGCGGGCAGCTACTCTATGCACCCCCAGTAGTGTGCAGGATCATTGTGGCAGCATGTGTCCTGCACAATGTTGCAACACGGCAGGGCGTACTGGTGGACATGGTGGTGCCCCCACATCCCCAACCACAGGCACAGGCGCTGCCCATGGGAGGAGATAGGGCGTGTGGCGAGGAAGCCCGGACCCAGCTTGTGGCCAGATTTATCACCTAACTCCCAACCCTGCGGAGTGCACACAGGCCTGGCACATACCAGGTGACAATCGATGATGACAAAGAGACAGTCAACTGTCACAACCTTACCACCCTGATATTGTTGCCATGCAATTGCCACATTGTGTGCATCCCTAGCTACTTAAACACAAGCAATCCTGTGTGACCAAAAGGCACACATGCAAGGTGTGAATCACACAGACCTGCAAAACAGGACATGACTATCACTGGTATGTCACTCAAACCCTGCAAAACCACAACATGACATGGCAAGCAATAGCCATACACCAACACAGTACCAAAAAGGTACACATTGCCATGTGAAAAATGTAAATGGGCATCAGACAATGATGCCTGACATGTGATCAGATGAAATGACTGACCAACAACCTCCCACCCAAAATAAGTCATACCCAAATGCATTCCAAAAGTTGTATTTTAAACATAACAATGAATGCCGGTCCACATGCACAATGTGCATTGCAAAATCAACGCTGCAGCTACTGTGTGCCATGTCCGCCTCCTGCAACACACTGCTCAGCGCACAGCACAGTGAACAGCCATTGTGTGTGATGCACACCCTGAGCATCACATCTAAGCGACAAACTACATAAAAAAAACAAAATAGGCATGTACAGGATCCGCAAATGGTCATAGAACATGTGCTGCAGGGACACAGTGGGCACCAGAAGGCAAACAGAGTGTACACGTGGACATGGAAGGGTGGTTGTACATGTAGTGGATCATAGTGCGAGTGTGTGGGTCAGTAGGGACATGCACTCAACATATGCATGTGAAATCAAGTGACCATCAGTGTCCTCTACACATCACATGAGAACATTCACCATGTGTATACCCCAGCATGTCAAATCACAACTATGCCCTCATACCTGAAAGGTAAACACAACACATGAACAGGCATTGATCAGCAGAATACATCGTGTAAATAGGAAAGCACAATTACAATTTCAGGGTGCCCATCACACTGCAGGGCAAGGCAACTATCAATAACAAAACACCCACCCTCCCTCACAAATCACCACGACCCACTGAACAACTGCATCTGGGTTATTCATCCGACATCTTTGAATTCCTCCTGGCCACAGGATCACCCTTCCCCTTTGTCACCATCTCCCAACTTGTGTGTAAAAAGTTGCCAGCACCCTCAGAGTCCACCTAGATTTACAAAAGCACAAAATCCAACAGAACTCAAAGCAACAAAGCAGGACAACACAGAAGCCAAGCAAATAGCCTGCAGGCAGTAAAACAAACCACAACAGCCTCCAGTAGATGACTTGAAGTAGCAGTACGCCACAAAGGCCAAGTACTACCGCAATGATGTTAACAACCAAGGTAGCACAGTAAAACAATGTCACAACAGGATCTGAACCATGTGTGGCACATAACATAGAATGATGCACCACAAACGGATGTCTACTGTCACAGCTCCAGTGTACAGGCGCAGGAGTGGCACAAAACAACCACCCCCACTGTGGTCTGGGTGTCTGCAAGGTCTAACTCACACAGGCCTCTGAGACCCTGGTGGGGAAGGAGGGTCAGGGATATGCAGTCGGGAAACGCATTGGCATACTGGATAACCGGAATGCGGGGCAGGAGAGGGGAGTAGGATTGACACAGGAAAGTAGGGAATGCACCAAAATGTAGTACCCACATTAACACATACACAATTAGATCAAACTTGTTCACATGCACATAGCACCAAATTACTCAAATGTAAGTCAAAGAGAAACGTATCTCTGGGGTGAGTGCTGGCCGCCTGCCTGCGCACTCTCAGGTCCGGTAACAGGAGCATTTCAATGCTGCAAAGAGAGCCACAGTTAATAATCTGTGCATGCCCAAAACACACAAACACACCACCAAATATGCCCCAAAGTAACAAAATACACTACAAACAGACAAACTTGTGTGGATGCTTCATACCCATACGTAACATTACCCCTCTGATGGTTCATACACAGTCAATGCAGTAAGTCAGGCACTGGTGGGTGCGTGGCAAATGGAACACCAATGTGTCACGATTCACACAACATGCAATGTTCCCTGTGTAAGCAGACAGACGCATATATCAAGGTCTGACTTCAGAACAAGTCCTGTACCACCATGACCAAAATAAAGTAGCCAGTGCATGTATCAATTTCTACTTGTAAATGAAATGCACTGCACCCGAGTCGGTCCCTTGCTGTCTGTCCCTGTGAGCTGCTTCATTCCATGTCTCGGAACGCTACATGGCTAATACACGTGCCTCAATGGACCATGGTGGACCGGAGGGTATGTGCCACTGCCCCTGCAGGTGCCCCAGACAACTTTCACATCAACTAGCCATCAGTCCACTAACACATCCGAGCTGTATTGTGCGTTTCTACACCAATATTTGTCCAAGCTCACCGTCAGTGCTGCTACTAAGCATGCATGTTCAACTGGTTTGCTGTGTTGTGACCGCCCTGTGCTGCTCACCTTGCCTGGAGTCCCTTGAAACACGTCATCGATTTTCAGATGTATGATCGCAATCCCTGTGCCTCTGCTTGCGCACACATGCGCATGTCGGCAGCACCAAACGTGTGCTGATTCCAGACGTCCAATGGCCCATGTCTGCTGTCAAAGGTGGTCTTGAGGCTCATCCCCCTGCAGAAAGTGCATGAAACACATGATTAATGCTTAACATTCATCTGTGTGTGTCTCTTCAGGCATTACATGACTGGACAATGTCAGAGACGTACATCAGAAATCACACCATCAGTCCATCTTTCACAGCAACAGTGTGGAACACACGATCTACAGCATGATTTGCAACAAGCACATGTTCATTAAAGATAAGAAACATACTACACAATGCATAGCAATGAATGTACACATGAATCATTAAACACCCCATCTAGCAAAAGATGAACAGTGGACAATTACACCCCAATCATCCCCACTAGGGGTGTTAACACAAGTTCCACAGCAGCAGACATGCCACAGATATGACAGTCCATTGCCCTTGTGTAATAGGCTGTTACACCGAACCATCCTTGTGAGCCCATGGATAAGGGAAGCAGGAGTGGCATATGTGAGTCAAGGACCCCAAGCAGCAAACACATACACAAGACAAGCTTGAAGGGCCCAGCTGGAACAGACAGTGGATGCTTTCAAAAGCCACAAAACACCACACCGTGACATGAAAGCACAATAGACTAGCAATTTTAAATTATATTAACTAATTATACTAACTATGAAAAACCTACTTTACCTATTTAAACTAACTATCAAGCAGAAACTTAACTAACTAAACTAAAAGAAAAATCAAAAATGGCCACATACGACGCGGGGGGGGCATCCAGGAGGGGGGAGGTACAGGGTGCTGCTCAACACCCACATGCTGAGGAAAAAAAAAACCTCCATGGGCTCAACCCCTACACAGCCCAACATATGTGGGAGATAGATTGTCGTCCAAGTCTGGCTCTTCCTGTAAAGGAGGACATGGCACAGGAGCATGACCACGCCTAGCCGCAGCTTGCCCTTGTCAGCAGCAGGTCTGCCGGACGGGTGAGTCTGGTTCTGTGTGGTGATGACATGTAGGTCTGCATGCAGAACCTCCCGTGATACACGTGCTTCCTCTTGCAAGGTAGCACGTGTAACACGGTGTTCCTCCTGCAAGGCCTGGCTTGACAACCGCTGCACCTCTGGGCAAGCATGTAGCTCAGCCGAGATGGTACGCTCAAGCTGTGAAAACCTCTCCTCTGCCCGCTCCCTCTGGGACATCAGAAGGACACCCAGAGTGGATCTGAAGGAAGCATACTCCTCCATCAGGGCCTCCATATGTGCCTCTGCGTGAGCAGCAATTGCTTCACGCAGAGACAACATTTCAGCCTGGCGTGCCCTGTCTGAGGCCGCCATAACCAGCCTGAGCGAGCGGGCCGTGGACCGTGCCGCCTGCTGCTGGAGAAGAACCTGCCTAGCAGGGGGGAGCACAGATCGGGCCAGACGCTCCATGCTCTCTGCGATGTTCTCCATTGCTGCCCCCTGCCGTTCAGAATTGGCAGTCATGTCTTGCTCCCACTCAGTATACAGCGGTTGCGCGCGGCGACCGCGTTGTTGGTCTTGACCCCTGCGGGACCCAAGGACTGGGTGTCCTCGTTGTGTTGGCACCGCCCGCGGCTGCACGACTACATGCCCCCGTAGACGTGATGTCCCAGGCACATCAGTGACTGTTGTGGAGGGTGACCCTGCATCCCGATCCACCACGGGCGGAGGTTCCAAGGCTGTCTGACCCCTCACTGCAGGTGTTGCGAACAGAGGTGTGTACATCAGAATCACTCACCCCTGACATATGTACCTGATGCTCATCCAAATCGACATGGTCGTCAGAGTGTTCATCAGGGCTGGACTCATAGGCAGCCAGAGACAAGATGGACTGTAGCACTTGGGGGTTTTCGTGGCCTACCACCCCACGACCCCCACTTGTGCTGGGTTGATGTAGTGATAACAACCCTGTGCCTGGCATGACAACACCATCCTCCGGCTCCATTGCGTCATCACCTGAAAAATAGAGAGGAAAAAGGTCACTACACATGTTAGAAGCACACTACACACACACCGACACCAAACACATCAGGCAGACGTGTGACACACAAAATTGAACCTGGCATGCATGCTGTGTAAACTTGAAATTGCTTCTGTGATTAGACCTGTGGAAAGGTGGCAGTTTGCACTGAAGTGGGTCTATGAAGTGCAGCAAATATGTATGTTACTCACTATCTACATGTACAAGGACTTCATGGTGTGTGTCAGAAAATGTGAAGGCAGTGCAAGGTCAACTTCAGGCATCACGTGCAATGTGCATTCAATGGGTAGCATATCTACAAGCAAACTGCCCCTCCCCCCAAGTGCAAAAGCAGGGATGCCTAGCATGGTATCAAAAGGCTGACCATAGACCTGTGTATTGACAGACAGTGTTGACCAGCATCAACAGCATCATGTGAGTCAAGTGACAACACAGCAAATGATGATGGGACAGTAAGCAAGACACATGATAAAACCTCTGGAGTACTCCCACGTGTGAAGAAGACACTACACCAGTTGGACAGAGTCATTGGCCATTAAACAGGCTGAGGCCTGTGACCCACACAGATTGTCAGACCCTAAACATGTGTGCAACGCAGTACTGAGCCACAGTTGACATGGGGATGCAGATGAAATGCCATGCAATTTAGGTCATCCTGGACTTGTGTAACAGTGATCATCCAGTCATGGACACATATGGGCATGCGTGAAATGCACATGGAGCATGAATGGGCACTCATGTCCCTGCGGGGCATCTGACCTCTGCACAGTCCAAGTGAGACACCCTGCATCAAGTACTAAGGATGTACCTCAATGGATATGTCTGGCAGGCATGACCAGGGAAGTAACCAAGGGCAATATTACAGCAGACCAGTGCTAAAATGGAATTGGGGTGCAGAGCAGGGGGTTGAGGGGCAAGGGAGCATGCCTACATTGGCTACCCCCTTGCAGGCAGAGGACACATGCACGTCAGTCATGCTATGCATAGTTCCTGGGCTGAGACGAAGGTCACCCCACGCTACATGCAGAAGTGCCAGTGAGCTGGAACATGGACCGGAGGGGCATACTGGTAACCAGCATGTGACTAGGGTGCAAAAGTGGTGATGTGGACAGTCCCCGTCTGCTCCACATGTCCACCATCCAGCAGAGTAGACATGCATCAGGGAAGCATTGCATTATTCGCACATCATAACCATGTACACGTGACATGTAGTGGCAGTCATGTACAACACATCACACAAGTAAAACACACACGTCCTCGACAAACACGCATCAACACTCACTGGACTGGGCATCAAAGTCCGGCATCTCTCCCACTCCTTCGACCAATTTAGATGGTATGAACTCCGCTTCGATTGACTCATGCGGAGTGAGGTCTTCCTCCTCCGGTGCAGGCCCACTGCCAGTCACCAGAGTCAAGTTGTAATTTGAGGCACGCTTAGCCTTAGCGCTGCGTTTGAGGTAATTCCAACGCTTTTTGCACTCTTGCACCATGCGCACCTCATGGCCGAATGCACGCACATGTTCCGCAACTTGCTTCCAGTGGGTATCACGGTGGGCAGCCGTAGTCTGACAATTAGCACCCACTAGCATGTCACGGCTGTGTTTCCGCACGTAGCCCACGAGGAAGTCCAGTTCCTGTTTGCAGAAAGGCTTCTTCCTCGACGTGCAGGAGGTCATGGCTGTGTGTGGGGTCCTAGCCTGTGCTGCAGGTGCAACCTTCCTCCTCTTGGATTGTGGCGCAGACCCTGGCTGGCTGATGCCGCCCTGATCAGTATGGCTAGTGGGTTCGGTGGATTGAGCCAAGGGAGTGGCAGGTGGAGGGACGACCAAAGGCCTGACTTGTGTCAGTGGCAGCTCGGTGCCCTCTAATGGACCCTGCGCAGCAACATCCGCTGTGGCAGGGTCATTGACCACAACTGTCCTGGTTGGCAGACTCACAACCGGGGTGTTGTTGGGTGCATCTGCCCCTGCACTTGCCAACACCCGGCTGTTCCGGGCAGCAGATGACATAACTGCTCCAGGGACACGTGTCTTGATCAGGGCAGCCCTGCGTGCCCCTACGGTTTCCCTCCTGGCCTGTTGGAAATCTTTCAAGGGCTCTTCAATCGCCAACACAGCCTGCGCTGGCAGGCCCTGAGCCTGGGTGGTAGTGTCCACAGCTACACCTGCAGCTACCATTACCCTTGGGCCCGTGGCAGTCAATGAAACAGACTGCCGGGTCACACGGGCACCAGTGCCAGATGCAGAAGCTGCATCTCCCGGAACCACAGGGGGTGGTGGCATGACTGCACCGACACATGGCACAACATCGTGCTAAAGTGGCGCACCCCTGCCTCTTCCCCCTCTGCGGCCACCCTGGACAACCTGGAGTCCCCTGACTCCCTGGACACCCCGGCCACGTCCCTGACCACGCCCGCCACGAGGAGTACGCCCAGCTGAGGCGCCCCTCACCTTTGCTCGCCTCCCAACCATGGCACAGATGGAGTAGTGCCGGCACAGATGGAGTAGTGCCAATGGGAGGTGTACACCACAATTGACCTGGGCAATTGGGGTGAAGGGGGTGGGATGCAAGATGTTAACAGCCCCCCTACACCTGCAAGGCTGTATGTGACCCCGGTGATGTAGTGACGGGTCACGCTACGCTCAGGCACCCCAAAACTGCCCTAAAACCGTGCACACAACCCTGCTGCCTACGTGCTTGGAATCAACCTCCCATAGTACGTGGTGGCACCCAGTAACACAAAAAACGCATACGCGTGGGACACGCAGGCTACTATGACCTCGAAAATGGGTGCGATACACAGGGGCATCCGCAGTGGGAAAAATAGCATGCGCGACTCACCCTCTGACTAGCGCAATGCAGAAAAACACACGTAGCCAATACCCCCGCCAAAAGAAGAGATACGTCCTTGATCGCTGTGAAGATGTGATGGCGCGCGAAACAACACAAAGCAGCTACACACATCGGTCTCCACGAAAGGCACGTACAGCGAATTGCTTGCCCCGCTCACCTTTAACGCGTTCTGAGGGAAACGCCCGCGCACATCACGTCACTTATGCACGTAGGCCCTTTGCTTGGATTACATGCATTCACACGCGGACGTGCAGTTTTTTCACGCGCTCTGAACCACTATGCCCATGTCACAAGGGAAACGCCTGCGCGCGTAACGTCAGAGAAGTGCTTATGCGCTAAGGGCCTTTGGTCCAATGAAAACGCATACGTGTGCTGACGCGCTTACGCGCTAAGGGCCTTTCCTCCAATTACACGCTTATGTGCAATTTTTTTACGTGCCAAATCACTCCGTATCAAGCTGGCCACGCAAAAACACACGGAAGACCACGCTCCTGCCCAGAAGGCCAAATTACTGCCCCCCAGAGCCCCGAGCACGCTCCCACCTGCAATCTGCTGCTGCCTAACTGCCTGCTGCCCACGTGCCCTGCCATTTGCTGCCTGCACGTCAGCCAAGGGTGCAGTTGCTGCAACCACCCCTGCTGGAACTGAAGACTCCCGACTGGGATTCCATCGCTCCACAGCCCAGCCCCAGGACCCAGTTGCCCACCCACTCCTGCCTCTGGGGTTGCCATGTCCAGCACAACACCATCTGGCAGCACTGGCAACCCCCAGCCAGAGAGGCAGAGGGCCACCAGCTTCAGTGCCAGGGAAGTTGGTGTCCTGGTGGAGCAAGTCCTGGGGCAGTATGATGCCCTCTTTGGAAGTTTGCGGGCCGACAATGAAGGACGGACCAGGATCTGATGGACATCGTGACTGCCATCAACGCGGAGGGGGTGGCAGTCTGCGACTTACATCATGTCAAGAAGCGCTGGGAGGACTTCATGTCCAGGACCCTCAACAAGGCCCGGTGCCTCGTGAAGGCAGCGGATGCCGAGGGGTGCCGGGGCCAGCTGTCGGACCACCAAATGAGGGTCATGGAATGCATATGCCCAGCGCTCTATGTCCAGATCCTTGAGAGGCAGACCCGTCTGGAGTCGAGCGTTAAGTGTACATGCAGAGTGATTGGACGCTGTGTGTGTTGTGGTGTGCCAGTAGTGTGCAGGTTGCACATGTGTTTTTGTAGGGCCATGTAGGGATGTGTATGAACATGAGCTTCAGGCTGCCACATGTGTGTCCTCTCATGTGTGAGACACATTGATGGTGTAGGTGTTGGTAAGCATGCTGGACAAATGCAGGTGTGGGAGCACACATGTTTGAATGTCTGTGTATGTACATTGGCATGGCTGTGGCATGGATGGTGGTTCCTAATGCATGTATCTGCACTGTGTACATGTGCATGTGTGTGTACTTGACAAGTGTGCAACTGTGATGCAACATGGATGTATGTGACACTGAAATGTAGAAGGCTGAATGGCAGATCTGACATGTATGGCGATCTCATCACTGCAACAGCTGGAGGAGATGTAGACAAGCATGTAAGTGTGGTGGCGTGTGTGCATGTCTACTGCACTCCCTGTGTTTCATATGATGTCTGGCTCACATTTGGATGCTCCTGCTGTTGTATGTGTATGGATGGTGCTGGCTGTTGTGATATGGCTGTGGAATTGCTCATGTGTGTGAGTTGAAATGACATGTGTGTTGGGGATTGTGATGCCATGTCTGAAGTTTGACACTTCCACTCATGTGCAACTGTCATGTGTGTATCTGTCCATTGTACAGTGCCCTGATGCCTGTGCCCTATCTCTCCCTGTCTGCAGCGTCAACTGATGAAGAGGGCGGAGAGGGTGCTGTGGAGCACAGTGGCAGGGATCGCACTGCCAGCCGGAGACGCAAGGCCCGGTTCCCCTCCCAGGTTGTCATCTCGTCAGGGAGTGAGGAGTCCGGTGCCGCATCCCAGGCCGCAGCTGCCGAGGGTAGGTCCAAGAGGCGGAGGTCGGAGTTGGACTCCTCGGCAGCAGAAGGGGCAGCTGAGACCCCACAGAGTCCGATGGAGGAAGATGGCACGGAGTCATCCAGGTTGGTGTGGGGTGCGGTGGAGGAGGAGGCTGTGCAAGGGACAGACACGGGGTCTGGAGGTGGGGATTCTGCTGGTGCTAGTGGTGCAGTGCAGGGGCAGGGACAGGCGGCAGCACAGGCCACCACGGAGGTGCCTGTGTGTAATCCTGTCCCCGATCCTGTGACTGCATCATCCTGCACCAGCAGGGATGCCTACGTCCAGACCCGTTTTCAGGGAGGGGATCCGCTTACAACAACTGGCATTCCTCTCCCTGCGGACGTGGCTATCCGGGACCGGGTTGAGCCTGTCCTGAGTGGGATGGCGCTGCATCAACGGGGCATGCGAGGTGACCTGCAGTGTTTTCGTGAGGACACTGCACGTCATCTTGAATGCCTTGTTGACCGCGTTGACCTACTGGGACGGTTCACCAGGGCCGGATTCCTCTGTCTGCTGGACCTTGTTCTGACCCCCTCCTCACCTGAACCCCCTATGCGCCAGTCGTCCTCCATGCCATCTTCCCACCCATGTATCACCTGGGTACCCTGTGGAGGTGCCTCTGACCCTGCGGCCAGGCTGGTGGAGGACACATCCCTGCCACAGTCGGAAGTCGGACGTCCAGCAGGGGGGGCCACCTCATCAACTGCACCCCAGCGGGAGGAGGATGTGCAGGCAGCAATAGCCAGGGCACAGGCAGAGGCACAGCAGCAGCAGCAACAAGGTGGGAGTCATGATGGCTCGGGCCTTCAACATCGGAGGGGCAGGCATTGGCCAGAGGGCAGGAGGACCCAGGACTGGAAGTGTCTTCCGTGTGACAGCAGTTAGGTAATGCTATAGATGCGGAGCGGCAGCGGGCAGAAGAGGCACGGTTCACAATGGTCAGGGCGGAGAACTCCATGCGTAGGGCTCGAGGCGGGCCGAGTGCCTCGAGGCAATTCGCAGGGACCTGGAGGTCCACATGTCATCGTCCCTGCGAACCCTCTCGGCCATGGAAGAGGACTGCCTCCGGGACATCGAGCAGGAGTTCGATGATGCCCTGGCCCGGGAAATCGGGAAGTGAGCCGTCGGACTAGCCTGCTGCTATTGTAAATAGTTTTTAGAGTTAGGTTTCCTTTTCCTTTTATTTGTGGTCAATGGACAATGCCACACACATTTGTATATAGTTTTATTTTTATGCAGTTTCTTAGGTAGGTTTCATTTGTTTGGTTGGGCTCATGGACCCTTTACAAAGTTGGACAATGGATTGATTTGATTTATTTTTTGGATTTTGGACATGGATTCATGGATTTTTCTTTTGGACAATGGATTGTGAATAGTTTGATCATGGATTGATTAGAATATTTTTTTTCATCATGGACATGGAGTAATGGATTTTTTTTGGAACAATGTATTGTAAATAGTTGGACTATGGAATAATTTGAATGTTTTTTTTCATTATGAACATGAAGCAATGGATTTTTTTTTTACCTTTCCTTTGGATTTGCGTTGGTGGAGGGAGAGTTTGGACTGTTTTTCTTTCAAATTTTTTTGGATTGGTTATAATTTTCATTCACTCATCTTTTGCACATGCTTTTCGTTTCATGTTTGCTATTTTTGTACGATTTCATTTCATTTATTTATTTTTGTACATAATACATATTCATATTTTATTTCCATGTGTGGGATTCGCTCATTGGGTTGATGCATGTGAAAATGTGTGTTTACACAATCAATGCCAAGCAGTGTATCTGTGTGACGGACATGTGTTGATGTACATAGTTGACTTTTGGTTTGTGTCTTGAGATAGGCATGTCAGTGTGGGTTGGATTGGGAAATCATTGCGTCTCAAGAATGGGGTGGCGTGATGTGGTTTTTTGGTGTAGAAGTGGCCCATGATTGTGCTTCTTTATTTTGTGTTGGGGGGCACATGAGTGGGGGCCTGCTGGCAGGTGCCCCTCACTGCTGGGGGGTGGGGGTGCAGGGGGACATGAGTGGGGGCCTGCTGGCAGGTGCCTGTCACTGCTGGGGGGTGGGGGTGCAGGGGGACATGAGTGGGGGCCAGCTGGCATGTGCCTGTCACTGCTGGGGGGTGGGGGTACGGGGGGACATGAGTGGGACATGAGTGGGGGCCTGCTGGCAGGTGCCCATCACTGCTGGGGGGTGGGGGTGCAGGGGGCCATGAGTGGGACATGAGTGGGGGCCTGCTGGCAGGTGCCTGTCACTGCTGGGGGGTGAGGGTGCAGGGAGACATGAGTGGGACATGAGTGGGGGCCTGCTGGCAGGTGCCCCTCACTGCTGGGGGGTGGGGGTTCAGGGACACATGAATGGGGGCCTGCTGGCAGGTGCCTGTCACTGCTGGGGGGTGGGGGTGCAGGGGGACATGAGTGGGACATGCGTGGGGGCCTGCTGGCAGGTGGGGGTGCAGGGGGACATGAGTGGGACATGAGTGGGGGCCTGCTGGCAGGTGCCCCTCAATGCTGGGGGGTGGGGGTGCAGTGGGACATGAGTGGGGGCCTGCTGGTAGGTGCCTGTCACTGCTGGGGGTGGGGGTGCAGGGGGACATGAGTGGGGGCCTGCTGGCAGGTGCCCCTCACTGCTTGGGCATATGAGTGCAGGGGGACATGAGTGGGGCATGAGTGGGGGCCTGCTGGCAGGTGCCCCTCACTGCTGGGGGGTGGGGGTGCAGGGGGACATGAGTGGGACATGAATGGGGGCCTGCTGGTAGGTGCCTGTCACTGCTGGGGGATGGGGGTGCAGGGGGACATGAGTGGGGCCCTGCTGCCAGGTGCCCCTCACTGCTGGGGGGTGGGGGTGCAGGGGGACATGAGTGGGACATGGGTGGGAGCCTGCTGGCAGGTGCCCCTCACTGCTGGGGGGTGGGGGTGCAGGTGGACATGAGTGGGGGCCTGCTGGCAGGTACCTGTCACTGCTGGGGGTGGGGGTGCAGGGGGACATGAGGGGGGGCCTGCTGGCAGGTGCCTGTCACTGCTGGGGGGTGGGGGTGCAGGGGGACATGAGTGGGACATGAGTGGGGGCCTGCTGGCAGGTACCCCTCACTGCTGAGGGGTGGGGGTGCAGGGGGACATGAGTGGGGGCCTGCTGACAGGTGCCTGTCACTGCTGGGGGTGGGGGTGCAGGGGGACATGAGTGGGACATGAGTGGGGGCCTGCTGGCAGGTGCCCCTCACTGCTGGGGGGTGGGGGTGCAGGGGGACATGAGTGGGACATGAGTGGGGACCTGCTGGCAGGTGCCCCTCACTGCTGGGGGGTGGGGGTGCATGGGGACATGAGTGGGACATGAATGTGGGCCTGCTGGCAGGTGCCCCTCACTGCTGGGGGGTGGGGATGCAGGGGGACATGAGTGGGGGCCTGCTGGCAGGTTCCTGTCACTGCTGGGGGGTGGGGGTGCATGGGGACAGGAGTGGGGGCCTGCTGGCAGGTGCCTGTCACTGCTGGGGCGTGGGGGTGCAGGGTGACATGAGTGGGACATGAATGGGGGCCTGCTGGCAGGTGCCCCTCACTGCTGGGGGGTGGGGGTGCAGGGTGACATGAGTGGGACATGAGTGGGGGCCTGCTGGCAGGTGCCCCTCACTGCTCGGGCATGGGAGTGCAGGGGAACATGAGTGGGACATGAGTGGGGGCCTGCTGGCAGGTGCCTGTCACTGCTGGGGGGTGCAGGTGCCGGGAGACATGAGTGGGACATGAGTGGGGGCCTGCTGGCAGGTGCCCCTCACTGCTGGGGGGTGGGGATGCAGGGGGACATGAGTGGTGGCCTGCTGGCAGGTGCCTGTCACTGCTGGGGGGTGGGGGTGCAGGGGGACATGAGTGGGACATGAGTGGGGGCCTGCTGGCAGGTACCCCTCACTGCTGAGGGGTGGGGGTGCAGGGGGACATGAGTGGGGGCCTGCTGACAGGTGTCTGTCACTGCTGTGGGGTGGGGTGCAGGGGGACATGAGTGGGACATGAGTGGGGCCCTGCTGGCAGGTGCCCCTCACTGCTGGGGGGTGGGGGTGCAGGGGGACATGAGTGGGGGCCTGCTGGCAGGTGCCTGTCACTGCTGGGGGGTGGGGGTGCAGGGGGACATGAGTGGGGGCCTGCTGGCAGGTGCCCCTCAATGCTGGGGGGTGGGCGTGGAGGGGGACATGAGTGGGGGCCTGCTGGCAGGTGCCCCTCACTGCTTGGGCATGGGAGTGCAGGGGGACATGAGTGGGACATGAGTGGGGGCCTGCTGGCAGGTGCCCCTCACTGCTGGGGGGTGGGGATGCAGGGGGACATGAGTGGGGGCCTGCTGGCAGGTGCCTGTCACTGCTGGGGGGCGGGGGTGCAGGGGGACATGAGTGGGACATGAGTGGGGGCCTGCTGGCAGGTACCCCTCACTGCTGAGGGGTGGGGGTGCAGGGGGACATGAGTGGGGGCCTGCTGACAGGTGCCTGTCACTGCTGGGGGGTGGGGGTGCAGGGGGACATGAGTGGGACATGAGTGGGGGCCTGCTGGCAGGTGCCCCTCACTGCTGTGGGGTGGGGGTGCAGGGGGACATGAGTGGGGGCCTGCTGGCAGGTACCTGTCACTGCTGGGGGGTGGGGGTGCAGGGGGACATGAGTGGGGGCCTGCTGGCAGGTGCCCCTCAATACTGGGGGGTGGGGGTGCAGGGGGACATGCGTGGGACATGAGTGGGGGCCTGCTGGCAGGTGCTCCTCACTGCTGGGGGGTGGGGGTGCAGGGGGACATGAGTGGGGGCCTGCTGGCAGGTGCCCCTCACTGCTGAGGTGTGGGGGTGCAGGGGGACATGAGTGGGACATGAGTGGGGGCCTGCTGGCAGGTGCCCCTCACTGCTTGGGCATGGGAGTGCAGGGGGACATGAGTGGGGGCCTGCTGGCAGGTGCCTGTCACTGCTGGGGGGTGGGGGTGCAGGGGGACATGAGTGGGGGCCTGCTGGCAGGTGCCCCTCACTGCTGGGGGCGGGGGTGCAGGGGGACATGAGTGGGACATGAGTGGGGACCTGCTGGCAGGTGCCCCTCACTGCTGGGGGGTAGGGGTGCAGGGGGACATGTGTGGGACATGAGTGGGGGCCTGCTGGTAGGTGCCCCTCACTGCTGGGGGGTAGGGGTGCAGGGGGACATGAGTGGGGGCCTGCTGGCAGGTGCCTGTCACTGCAGGGGGGTGGGGGTGCATGGGGACATGAATGTGGGCCTGCTGGCAGGTGCCCCTCACTGCTGGGGGGTGGGGATGCAGGGGGACATGAGTGGGGGCCTGCTGGCAGGTTCCTGTCACTGCTGGGGGGTGGGGGTGCATGGGGACAGGAGTGGGGGCCTGCTGGCAGGTGCCTGTCACTGCTGGGGCGTGGGGGTGCAGGGTGACATGAGTGGGACATGAATGGGGGCCTGCTGGCAGGTGCCCCTCACTGCTCGGGCATGGGAGTGCAGGGGAACATGAGTGGGACATGAATGGGGGCCTGCTGGCAGGTGCCTGTCACTGCTGGGGGGTGCAGGTGCCGGGAGACATGAGTGGGGGCCTGCTGGCAGGTGCCCCTCACTGCTGGGGGGTGGGGATGCAGGGGGACATGAGTGGTGGCCTGCTGGCAGGTGCCTGTCACTGCTGGGGGGTGGGGGTGCAGGGGGACATGAGTGGGACATGAGTGGGGGCCTGCTGGCAGGTACCCCTCACTGCTGAGGGGTGGGGGTGCAGGGGGACATGAGTGGGGGCCTGCTGGCAGGTTCCTGTCACTGCTGGGGGGTGGGGGTGCATGGGGACAGGAGTGGGGGCCTGCTGGCAGGTGCCTGTCACTGCTGGGGCGTGGGGGTGCAGGGTGACATGAGTGGGACATGAATGGGGGCCTGCTGGCAGGTGCCCCTCACTGCTGGGGGGTGGGGGTGCAGGGGGACATGAGTGGGACATGAGTGGGGGCCTGCTGGCAGGTGCCCCTCACTGCTCGGGCATGGGAGTGCAGGGGAACATGAGTGGGACATGAATGGGGGCCTGCTGGCAGGTGCCTGTCACTGCTGGGGGGTGCAGGTGCCGGGAGACATGAGTGGGGGCCTGCTGGCAGGTGCCCCTCACTGCTGGGGGGTGGGGATGCAGGGGGACATGAGTGGTGGCCTGCTGGCAGGTGCCTGTCACTGCTGGGGGGTGGGGGTGCAGGGGGACATGAGTGGGACATGAGTGGGGGCCTGCTGGCAGGTGCCCCTCACTGCTGGGGGGTGGGGGTGCAGGGGGACATGAGTGGGGGCCTGCTGGCAGGTGCCTGTCACTGCTGGGGGGTGGGGGTGCAGGGGGACATGAGTGGGGGCCTGCTGGCAGGTGCCCCTCAATGCTGGGGGGTGGGTGTGGAGGGGGACATGAGTGGGGGCCTGCTGGCAGGTGCCCCTCACTGCTTGGGCATGGGAGTGCAGGGGGACATGAGTGGGACATGAGTGGGGGCCTGCTGGCAGATGCCCTTCACTGCTGGGGGGTGGGGATGCAGGGGGACATGAGTGGGGGCCTGCTGGCAGGTGCCTGTCACTGCTGGGGGGCGGGGGTGCAGGGGGACATGAGTGGGACATGAGTGGGGGCCTGCTGGCAGGTACCCCTCACTGCTGAGGGGTGGGGGTGCAGGGGGACATGAGTGGGGGCCTGCTGACAGGTGCCTGTCACTGCTGGGGGGTGGGGGTGCAGGGGGACATGAGTGGGACATGAGTGGGGGCCTGCTGGCAGGTGCCCCTCACTGCTGTGGGGTGGGGGTGCAGGGGGACATGAGTGGGGGCCTGCTGGCAGGTACCTGTCACTGCTGGGGGGTGGGGGTGCAGGGGGACATGAGTGGGGGCCTGCTGGCAGGTTCCCCTCAATACTGGGGGGTGGGGGTGCAGGGGGACATGAGTGGGACATGAGTGGGGGCCTGCTGGCAGGTGCCCCTCACTGCTGGGGGGTGGGGGTGCAGGGGGACATGAGTGGGGGCCTGCTGGCAGGTGCCCCTCACTGCTGAGGTGTGGGGGTGCAGGGGGACATGAGTGGGACATGAGTGGGGACCTGCTGGCAGGTGCCCCTCACTGCTGAGGTGTGGGGGTGCAGGGGGACATGAGTGGGACATGAGTGGGGGCCTGCTGGCAGGTGCCCCTCACTGCTTGGGCATGGGAGTGCAGGGGGACATGAGTGGGGGCCTGCTGGCAGGTGCCTGTCACTGCTGGGGGGTGGGGGTGCAGGGGGACATGAGTGGGGGCCTGCTGGCAGGTTCCCCTCACTGCTGGGGGCGGGGGTGCAGGGGGACATGAGTGGGACATGAGTGGGGACCTGCTGGCAGGTGCCCCTCACTGCTGGGGGGTAGGGGTGCAGAGGGACATGTGTGGGACATGAGTGGGGGCCTGCTGGTAGGTGCCCCTCACTGCTGGGGGGTAGGGGTGCAGGGGGACATGAGTGGGGGCCTGCTGGCAGGTGCCTGTCACTGCAGGGGGGTGGGGGTGCATGGTGACATGAGTGGGGGCCTGCTGGCAGGTGCCTGTCACTGCTGGGGGGTGGGGGTGCAGGGGGACATGAGTGGGAATGAATGGGGGCCTGCTGGCAGGTGCCTGTCACTGCTGGGGGGTGGGGATGCAGGGGGACATGGGTTGGTGATTACTAGTGGAAGGTGACATGTGTGCTGGCTGGTGGGCATGCCCAGAGGTGCAGAGTAGTCCCCTGTGTTGTGGGTTGCCTGCTGAGGCTGTGGATGGGGTGGAGGGCACACCTGGGAGGTCCCACACTTCCCGCGAACCCCAGTAATACACGTACCCCACTCGCACAGGCCCTTTCGCGTGTGAAACTTCCCGCGAACCCCAGTAATACACATACCCCACTCCCACAAGGCCAATCCCGTGTGAAACTTCCCGCAAACCCCAGTAATACACGTACCCCACTCGCACAGGGCCAATCGCGTGTGAAACTTCCCATGAACCCCAATAATACACGTACCCCACTCGCACAGGGCCTTTCGCTTGTGAATCTTCCCGCGAACCCCAGTAATACACGTACCCCACTCGCACAGGGCCAATCGTGTGTGAAACTTCCTGTGAACCCCAGTAATACATGTACCCCACTCGCGCAGGCCCTTTCACGTGTGAAACTTCCAGTGAACCCCAGTAATACACGTACCCCACTCGCACAGGGCCAATCAAGTGTGAAACTTCCCGCGAACTCCAGTAATATACGTACCCCACTCACACAGGGCCAATCGCGTGTGAAACTTCCCGCAAACCCCAGTAATACACGTACCCCACTCACACAGGCCCTTTCACGTGTGAAACTTCCAGCGAACCCCAGTAATACACGTACCCCACTCGCACAGGGCCAATCACGTGTGAAACTTCCCGTGAACCCCAGTAATACAAGTAGCCCACTCGCACAGGGCCAATCGCGTGTCAAACTTCCCGCGAACCCCAGTAATACACGTACCCCACTCGCACAGGACCAATCGCGTGTGAAACGTCCCGCGAACCCCAGTAATACACGTACCCCACTCGCACAGGGCCAATCGCGTGTGAAACTTCCCGCGAACCCCAGTAATACACGTATCCCACTCGCACAGGCCCTTTCGCGTGTTAAACTTCCCGCGAACCCCAGTAATACACGTACCCCACTCGCACAGGGCCAATCGCGTGTGAAACTTCCTGCGAACCCCAGTAATAAACGTACCCCACTCGCACAGGGCCAATTGCGAGTGAAACTTCCCGTAAACCCCAGTAATACACATACCCCACTCGCACAGACCCTTTCGCGTGTGAAACTTCCCGCAAACCCCAGTAATACACATACCCCACTCGCACAGAGACAATCGCGTGTGAAACTTCCCGCAATTCCCAGTAATACACGTACCGCACTCGCGCAGGGCCAATCGCATGTGAAACTTCCTGCGAACCCCAGTAATACATGTACCCCGGTCCCACGGGGCCAATCGCATGTGAAACTTCCCGCGAACCCCAGTAATACACGTACCCCACTCGCACAGGTCCTGACGCGTGTGAAAATTCCCACGAACCCCAGTAATACACGTACCCCACTCGCACAGGCCCTTTCGCATGTGAAACCTCCGTGAACCGCAGTAATACACGTACATCACTCGCACAGGGCCAATCGCGTGTGAAACTTCCCGCAAACCCCAGTAATACACGTACCCCACTCGCACAGGGCCAATCGCGTGTGAAACTTCCCGCGAACCCCAGTAATACACGTACCCCACTCGCACAGGGCCAATCGTGTGTGAAACTTCCCGCGCACCCCAGTAATACACGTAACCCGCTTGCTGTGTGCTGTGTGGCGGCCATGTATACTGGTATAGGGTTAGCACAGCCGTTTGCGCTAAATTGGGGATTCTGATGGCTTTTCCCTGCGCGAGGGGCATTCTTGGGGGTATAACTGGCACTGTTGCAGGGTCACTGCGCCACTGTGCGCAATGGCTGGATTTGGTAGCTAAAATCCATGAATACGCTGTGCGCGGAAATGGATTTTAGCGCACGCGGCTGGCGCAGAGATTCGCACGCGCACACAGTGCGCCAGCCACGTACGCCACTTGTGCGCTAAATTCTATGAATTACCCCCTAAATCTTCAGAGATGTCAGCCGCATTCATTGTCAACAGACAAAATTCTTTCCACGTTGCTAAGGATTTCTCTTTTTTGCTCTCTAATGTTTCCACAAGTAAAGGTAATACATTTGCTTCAACCTGTTTGCTTTACAAGACATCTCAGGAACAAAGTTATCGCTTGTCATGCTATAACTGAAGCAAGGGATACGAAGCCTAGCTCATATCAAATAATGGCCATTTGGATACTCCTCGGTAAGACTAATATTTATTTTCCAGTAAAGACCTTCCACATAGTCCCAATTCGGATGGTTTTCAGGAAGTTTCACCGGGGCTCCATAGGCAACCACTGGAATGATCTTTTGTTTATAAAAATGGATAATAGGAAAATTAGAAAGTTTCCAAACATATTTTGAATTAATTGGGCTTGCAAAGTCATTGTTTGCATCTTAAATTTCACTTCACTTTTGTACGCTTGGTCACCTAGATTATTGTTAATATTTAGACCCATATATTTGTATTCATGGACAATATCAATTATAGAGTATTAATTGACCATTTAAAGTTCGGAACACCCTCAACTCTATCAGAATGCATTACTAAAATATTACATTTGAGCATGTTTATGACTAAACAATTTTTCGATGCATATTTAGCCAAGGCAGAAAGTTTCCTTTGAAGACCTATTGGGCTCTGATCAATTATCACTAAATCATAAGCGTAGAGGAGCCACGCTACCAAATGATTCCCTACATTAGGAGGAAAAACTTGTGGCAAATCTAAAAATATATTGCTATCTGCAATATAACATTTTAAAAGAGCTGAAGCTAAAATGTATCCTTGTTTTAACCCCGAGGGATAATACTTAATTGGAGGTAAATTTAATCTTAATAGAACTTTTAGAATAAAATTGATGCAATAAATTCAAAATGTAGGTAGGGCAACCTGCTTTAATTCGTTTAGACCATTATACATTTCTCGATACAGAGTCAAATGCTTATTTAAAATGTATAAACGCAAAGTAGATCGGTTGCTTTGTAGTTATCGATTGCTGTTGCAAGGCCGCCAATAAAAGGAGATTAGTTGATATTCACATACCTTTAATGAAACCGGATTGATAATGGTCCAATAAATTGGCCAATTTGAGCCACGTATTCAGATCTCCGAGTATTAAACTGGTAAATATTTTGACGGGAATGTCCAATAACACAATGGACCAGCTCAGGCTCCCCTTTTTCAAAATTGGGATAATAATAGATTATTTCCATGAATTTGGGATAAAACCCATTTTTAATACCTTTCTGAATATGGTTTCTAGAATAGCCGCCCATTGTTTAGGATGGGCTTTCAATGTAGCATTTGAGAGACCATTGGGTCCATGCACTCTGGAGGAGCTCAATTTGTTAATTAGCATAATGATATCTGTACGATCAAAGCTCAACTTTGAAAGATCAGTTATAAGTAGGTGTGGCTTAATTGCAAGTTCAGTTCCTTCGGAAAACAGTTCTGTATAATGATTGATCCAACATTGCTCATTAACAGCATTTATCGTCAAATAGGCCCCATATTAGAGCACTAGATATATTGGCTATAGCTTTTAACATCTGTTCAGCATCGATTAGCTGCATGTGGAACTTATGTTGTTTTATCACATTTTTATACCGAGTTCGTAATTTCACACCTTCTATCTTTGAATCCTTCGATGTATATTTTTTGAGATTCCTCAAGTTTATACATAGTTGCATTTTTATATTTTTATGAATGCATTGTAAGGGTGTTTATGTTGAAACATCGGGCAAGATGCTTTAATAGAGTTTTGCAAGAAGAGATGAAGAGTTTCTGTATATGTTTAATGTTAATCCTTATGGTTTGGATGTTAGAAGCGGTTGCAAAGAATTCAGTTTAGGTACCATCCATATTATTCTGTTTATTTATGCCCTCGTTCAGAGCTAATGGTTGATCATAGTATTCTCAAGGTCTATTTTGATGTGGTACCCAAGTGATTTGCAAAATAGTATGATCACTTGCTGAAGAAGGTAAGACAGTAAAACTTGTAATTAAGTTAACAACTTCACTAGTGATAAATACATAGTCTAAAATGGCTAAAGAGGAGTCTCTTGTCCATGTCGCTACAGGTGGGATATCACCCATTAGTGTACCATTCAACATAGTTAAATTCCTTGCTACCATCACGTTGCTCCATCTGCTTACTTTTGATTGTGGTAGTTTATTATTATTTGTGATGCATCTGATATTTAAATCCCCAACCACACAAGTTGTGTGAATTTGAGGATCTAGTGCAACAAGATCAAACATTTGATTTACTAGCTGTAGGAATGTCATCTGAAATCACCAAAGGGTACCAGTAAAGAATTAAAATAGCTATATGGGTAACCAAGGGTAGATCTTAATGTACTGCTGATAGTTTAAGTAATTGGATACCAGAGTGTGGGGAGGCCCAAGCCTACAGTTTCATACCTAGCTCCAATTTTACTGCTATCAGCATCCCTGCCCTTGGACGACACTTAGCATGTTTAATAGTCGGGGACCAAGTAATATCGTAATTTGGCCAAGTTGGTTCAGTGGTTATCCATGTCTCTTGTAGGGCAATTAAGTCAAAATTAGAAAGAGAGAAGGGTTTGTTTTGTTGCAATAGGTGTTTAAATCCTTGTGTGTTCCACACTGCCATATTTAAGGTTTTCATTGCTGCAGGCTCTTGACATTAGTAGTTTTTAGCTTGATTAGTGTTTTTGATGGCTTTTTTTAGCCACAACTGGTTTCGCTTCTCTGTATTCGACTCTTCATCTTCAAAATATACCTCTCTTGTTAATGTGATTCACAAGTGATAACTAATGGTTCAAATTTAGGACTTGAAGGAATATTAGAAGAGGAATGTTGGTAAGTTTCATGTTAGATGAACTGGAGGGTCTAACAGGTTTTAATTCATCCATCTGATGTTTATGATTGAATGACTGATAAAGGTTCTCTAAATTTGTATAATTTTGTATGTAGTATTCGAAGCCATGCTGTTACATTTTCTCTCTTGTGTTCCATGGGAGCTTTTTTACAATCAGTGATGGTGTAGTTAGTTCTTCTGAATCCATATTGTAGTTTTTAATGAATCTTAAGTATTTACTATCTTCAGTTTGTATATGATCCAAAGAAGAGACAGATTTAAAAGACGTTAATGGTGCTGTTGGATTGGGATAAGGGTCCACTTTCTGTCTATTCAACATTTTTAGAATTATCATGTCTCCCTTTTTTAAGGTCCCTCTAGAGGAATGTGAGTTATTATTTCTGCCCTGAGCTTCACGGTCAATGGGTTTCCAATTGAGATCTCTAGACTGTCTATTCTGATGCTCTGACACAGCAGAATGAAAGTCTACTTTATGAGGCCCATTATAATCAAAGTGCATTGTTTGGTTATGTCGGCAAGCTCTTTTTTGTTCCATAGTCATGAATGCCTCATGTTGTTCTCGAGTATCTCTTCCATCAGTGTGGGTTTTAGCAATCACTTGCGGAAGATGAAGTGACTCAGAAATAATATCTAATTGTGATAACGAGGTGACCGAAGAAGTTCAGAGGTTCATCAAATCTTCATTTCCCTCCTTTTCTAAATTTATCAGGGAACTCAATTGGATGAGAGAATCTTGGGTTTGTGGATCCACTCTCAAGTCTATAGTTTTCAAAGGGTTTGGCTCACATATTCTTAGTTGTTGGATTTGTTTGCACTACACTGTGCTCAGGAGTGCTTAACACCTCAATACATTTTTTTGATTTATTTCTGCTTCTGCATGAAAGAGATGGTTGGTTTTTCGTTTTTTTTAGTTGGTTCGCACTATTTCTGCGCTGTTTTTTTTGCATTTCAATGGCCGAAGCAAGTCAAATAGCAGTTCATGACCCACTATCTCATTTGTTGTTTCTATATTCTCCACAATCTTAATAGATTCATTGGCAACATTTAAATCCGATGTATCTTGTAGTGTACTCGTATTAGACTGCACACACACATTTACAGTTGCTTCTGTGAGACAACCCACCTCATGAGACAGGATAACCGGAGAGTGCTCACTTCTTGTATCACAAGAAGTAGCAGTACTTACGAGGTTTGAGTTTTGTTGCGCCTGTTTATTTTCCCGTACTGTTGCAAAAGCCAGCCAATCAACTTTCTCAGTTAAGGCATTCAATAATGATGTATGTTGTTGTGTTTTATTTTCCAATGATGCACATAGTTTCATCAGACTGAATAGGCCAGTGTTAATAGCTGACATAGCAATTTCAAACATAATGTTAGGTGGATGAATCATTCCAAAAGAGGATCTAGGGGTGGGTTTGATGTATGACATAGCAGAAGAGACCGAAGGGTTGTAAGATGAATTTTCAGATTCCGGGTACAAAATCAGAGAATGTGATCAATGTAAATGAGGTTTTGAAGCTATAGCATCAGTTTGAGTTTCTCCAATAATAATAGTAGATTGCAGAATGGGTAGAGTCATTGGGCCTCATTAGGACCCTGGCGGTAGCCGTGCCCTTATTAAGGGCACGGCTGCCGCCGGTAATTATTTTTTACCGGGTCCAAGAAAAGGGCAATAACCGGGTTATGCCGACCTTGGCGGACCCGGTAATTGGCCTTTTCTTGGACCCGGTAAAAATCAATCACCATTTCCATTTGAGCCCCATAGGGCTCAATAGGAATGGGGAGGATGCTAACAACGGGCCAGTTAATGATGGGCTCGTTGTTAGCATCCTGGACTGCTAGCGGGTCCCGCTTTTCACGTCTGGTCAGATCAGACGTGAAAAGCAGGACTCGCTAGCAGGCCTCGTAATAGGGCATCCCGTAATGAATGGTGCCGGTCCCGTACCGGCACCATTCATTACGGGAGCGCCAGGGTCCTAATGAGGCCCATTGAATCCAATGTTGGAATTACCCCATTCTCAATTATACTCATATCCTGATGAAGGTGTAATAAACTCAGCAATTTTGATAAATTAGACAGAGGTTTTACGTTCAGATTGTAAATATGTGTGGCACCAATTAGCATGGGGAATGGACCAAGTGATGCATAGAAAGCTCCAGAATTGCAGGTTCACCAATCTCATTTACACATCTCCCTTCTTGTGATTGTGAGTTCATAATATCATTAGAGTCTTGCCCTCTCTCATATACCACTTGTGAGTATAAACAAGGAATCTTTGAATCATCACATATATGCATTTCTGCCATACAAGACTTTGACACTATAATTTCCTTAAATTCTTTCATAATGATGCCATTTTTCTCCAATTCAGGGATCACAATTCATTCAGTAGAGTAAGCCAATAATTGGGAATCAGAAATTGGGTTGCTTTATATTACAGGATGCCACGGTGGAATTATCATATCAGAAGAACTTGGTTGCTGTGTAATCTGCGAGCCACTGTTAATATCGGTCTAGTAGAATTGTCTAATATCACCAGACAGTGATTTAGGTTGTTGGCGTTTAGATGTTCTTACTTTCTTAAAAGAACTAAGGGAATCTTTTACAGTATTCCACTTCTGTTTATGAGTAGTGAATATAGTGGCAGCCGACTCTGGCATAAGTGAGGTCAAATTGTACACAGCCATGATGGATTTGTGATTGTGTAAACAGCAAAAGGGAGAGCGGCTCGCTCCTAAACTGCAGTGCTGAACAGATTAACAGCACTTGCACGTGCACTCCCACCTTGCGTGGGTGCATTGAACGCGCACTACCAGTTCAGTAGAGGAGCTGGGTAAAAGGGGTATGGCTAGCTGCGCTGTTGGAACAAAATAGATACAATCCGAATTGGAATGTATTTAAGTGAATGATATCTGCTTCACAAATATGGTGTTCCAAGATAGTTCTTACCAAAGAGAAGTCCAATAATAAATGAAGGCTCAGTCAAAGGATTCCATCTGCTGAAAGTTGTTCAATAAAGCACAGTGGCAGGAGGCAAGTGAAAAATGGAGTCTGGGCACAGCTTAACAGCACTTGCACGTGCACTTCCACGTTGCACGTGCACTCCCAGTTAAGTAGAGGAGTTGGGGAAAAGGGGTCTTTGTAGCCGCGCAACAAGAAGTCCAATAATAATTGAAAGCTCAGTCCAAGGATTCCATCCGCTGAAAGTTGTTCAATAAAGCACAGTGGCAAGAGGCAAGCAAAAAAGAGCCTGGACACAGCGTAACAGCACTCGCACGTGCACTCCCACAGGAAAACAGGAAACAATTTGGCAGATCAATTAGCCAAAGCTGGTCCTATCTGACTTGATCTCATTCATGTGCTGAAAGTGAACTCTCCACAGTTTAGTGTAGCAGAGATCCTCCAGATATTAATTTGATTATTGCCCAAAGGCAAGACCCCATTATTGTAAAAATGTATCAATAACCACAAGTCCCTGGATACCTTACCTTGCCTGAACAAGATTAAATGGGAAAGGAAGATTTGAGAGTATTAGTGAAAGTTTAAGTAGTTGTTTTAAATGTAAAAATAAAACAATCTGGTTATGACCAGTGGGTTGTACCTACTTAAGTCGGAAGTTTTATAATGAAGCAGGTCCATGATTTTGCTACTTCTGGTCACAGGGGATTTCTAAAGACAAAGGAGATCCTACATGAGGTTCCTTATTGGCAAAATATGGGCCAGGGCGTACAAACATATTTAGGGCTGTTTGAGGTGGGATAATTTCAGCTCCACCCACACAGACAGATCTCCTACAGAAACAAGGGTTGAAATTGCCTTGGTCTGACTAACAGATTGATTGGATCAGTCCCGTGATTCGTTCCACACATGGAAACATGTTGACCGTTACTTGCCTATTTACGAAGTGGATTGAATGTTTCCCAACACAAAATTGTGTGGCAGAGACTACTGCTGCTCAATTGATCAATCACACCTTTTCTTGTTTCGGCCTTCCTCAAAGAGTTGAGTCCATTCGGGGCAATCACTTTATCAGTGAAGTGTTGACAAAGATGTGGCAATGTCTAGGAGCAAAAGGAAGCCACATATCCCCTATGACCCTGTACCTAGTAGGGGCAAGGGAGGTAGAGCGATATAACAAGACAATTGTGTGAATTCTAAAGAAGATTTTGATGGTTTCTGCACCCATTTAGGATGTAGGTTAACCACTGGTTTTGATGGCTACCATTATTTTAGCCACCCGAATGCAACCATATGAATTCATAACTGGTAGAAAAATTGTATTTACTCACCATCTTTTATATCTAACACATGAGCATACAGTGCCTAATGCCTCTGTTACTCATTAATACGCTGATCGTCTATATTCATTGGCATATGTTCAATGAAACCTGGAGAAGTCTAGGGTCCATATAAAGACACGCTGTATCCTTAAGACCATGAAAACGGACTATGAAGTAGGTGACCAATGCAAAGATGGTTTTTCCATAGTGAAAAGGAGCTTCTGAAATTACAGACAAGATATCTCTGATTGCCTGCAAAATAAAATACTGGAAGTGGACCAGACAGAAGCACACTGCATACACATCAACAAGTTGAAAAGCTGTGATCCCTGGTCAACTCTTAGACAGAAAGGAGGAATCATCTGAACCCATAATTGAGACAGCTTCGGAATAAGGCTTTGAGTACAACCAGAAGGAACACTGAACTGCAATTTGTGTTAGAAAGGTAGGTAAGTGTATGAATGCTTGAGCTGCATAGTTAAAATTGTATTATTTAAACAATATTAATTATTAAATACAATGTAGCATAAGAAATATATCCTCTGTATCTTTGCCTTAGACTGAATCAGCTTTTCTATACCTGTCTCACCGTAAAAATAAAGGACCACGGGTATGGAGTGGATGAGCCCATCCCCAGAGGATAAACCCGAACAACAACAAGACAGAATTCATGGAAGATGTGCCAATTCAAGAAAGAGTAATAATTTACATTTTGGAGAATATGAAGTTAAAGAGAAGCATAGAGAAGCAAACCACATTTCCTAACATGGATGGTTGTTATGAACTTTACAACACCAGATAGAACTGAGATTTTCCCAAGGACTTTCAAGTAACCACAAATCTCCAGACAAAATGGGACTCTAGAAATCATAGATTCTAGGAAACTCCCTATGTTCCTACCATTTCACCTATAGGGTATGGTACAAAGAAGTGGTGGGTTGGCGGGACATTTTTGAAATATAGACATAGTTCATTTATAGTTCCACATGTGTACATTATTAAATATGCAAGCTGAAGAACCATGTCATTCTTACTACAGCTCTATCACCAAGGAAATTAAATGTTGAAGATGATTCATAAAGCTGTAATGTTCATTCTAGGTCATGCCAGAAATTTAGATGAATTACACAACTACTCTCATTGCTTTAAATGTTCAATCTGGAAATAACATGCTATATGTTGTTTTTTAATTAAGGTAAGAGAACATGTGGGACTGCTCTTGGTTTTGGGAAAATGTAACCAGTGACTTGCCTGTGAACTGGACTTTCAAGAATTGCCAGATAACTATTAACCAGACACTTATAAGGGGGTCTTGGAGATAAATTGAACAGCTGTATGTGTTAATGCAATGTGTCCGTTTTCTGAAACCAACAAAAGAAATACATAAAAATGCCAGTATTGTGCTTAAAACCAGCAAAAAATAAGCTTGTGTTTCAAAGCTAATCTCAAGACCAACATTGGATTGTTTAATGGATATTTTCTTGTTAGATAAAAGCATTTTCCTTGATTAGGTGGCTTAGAGGAGGTGCATTACCAATGATATTGAAAACATTAGGTCCCAGAAAAGAATGTGCACTTGTTCTATTAGAAGCCAGCTGATGATGAATGTACTATTAAAACATTCTTCTGTCCTGCTAAATTGGCCCTTAAACAGCAGATGTCTGAATCAGGCTCCAAATATGATATGAAACAAAGTTTTTAAGTGTGCATTTATTTATATGAAAGTTCCCATGCAACTATTGATTGGAAATGCATATTCGTTCATCATTTTTCAATCACTTGTCCCACGGAAATCAAATACAGATCTGAATGAAGCTGTATTAGACAAATACCATTCACAGAATGAATTAATAAAACAATGTATTCTCTGTGCATAATTCATATATATTTATAACATCATTATGCACAAGTTATATACTGGCATCCAGACAATTCTTATGAATCAAAGTGTGTAATTTGAATCATACCTACATATTTTTATACAGTGTTATATCAAACATGAATACTGCAGCTCAGTATATTACTTCACTTGAAATGAGGGGCTAATATGAAGCTAACATATCCCTCTTATGACAGACCACGTTCAATTGGAAAATGGAAGCAAAAAATGAGGCCCTTGTGGGAGTGATATAATGTGTCTGTCTTGTTTTGTTTGTTAGTCTCAGTGTGACAATATGCTGGATAAACACAGAGATTCATATTGTGATGGTTACAATATTTTAATAAAAACATGAATACATGAGAAATAAAAATAGAAACATGCATGGTATGATGAGGATCTAAAATGTTCTTACAGCCCCGGAGAACCCCTGTAGAGATGAAAGACAGTTGAGGGCAAATGTGACTGCAGGACTGGTTGACCACGGCATATTACAGCCATGAAGTTCTTCTCCCGGTGTGTCCAACTCAATAACAAATGTATTGATCAAGATGGCATCAGTCAATCAGTCACTTTCTGAGAATCCATGAATGTTGTCCATGAGCTTGAACAGACCAGATTTTGGCATGATAAATGATTCTACAAGACATTAACATATACATTCTTGGGCTGGACAAAATCAGCACTGATACATAATAATGTCTCTCACACTGTTATCGGTCCTTCCCATGCAAATTGGTACATCAAATAAAAACAAATGTCTGAATAACACTGCTTGGCCCTATTTCGCATGAGAGGTAAGCACAATAATGATACATGCTTTAAGGTAAGCTGCAAGCACACAGCTGTTCATCCGTTGACTCTCAATATACCAAAATGTCTGTTCACTTATAGAAAGGAGATGAACAAATCACAGTGGCCTTCCAATCAAATTATTCATAGTGTCAAATGATGATAGTGGGTGGGATGTGGCTGCCTAGTGTGAAATGATGTGTCTATACCTGCCAACCAATACAATGTGGCTCAAGGAATCTAGACCAAAATGTGCACAAGGGAAGAGGGATACATGGCGCTACAAATGATTTCTCAATTGGGACAGGTGATCTCCGCAACTGGGGGGACATCTTGTCATGTGGCTCTAATGGGCTGAGGAGACTTCCGGGTCCAGGTGTTAAATAGAAACGACGAGGCTGTTCTAGAGCTTAGATACCTATACAGAAATGTGTCTGCTTCCTCTATATAGTCTCTTGAACTTTAGCAGCTACAGCAGTTGTCCAGATCAAGATCAGAGAGCACGAGGTGCAATATAACATTGGAACGTTTGTCGCTGGAACACAGGCCTAGATTGAGAAAGGCACATTAGAAAATACAAAGATGCTTAAATTCCACCCTGCAACGAATTGGAAGCCAATACAAGGAGATCAGCATAGGCATTGTATGCTCTGGCTATGCTGAATATTTTTAACTGCTGCAGCCACCTCAGTAGATACACAAGATACTCTGGGAATGAGAGATAAATACTACTGGGGTAATGTATTTTTTAAATTGCCGGAGGTAAATCATGAACAAAGGTTAACTATGGAAAATACCTGGATAGGCCCCCTCATGTGTAAAAACATGCTTCTGAAACGGCAGAAAATTGCAGTTTTAGTGACAAATGTTTGTCGTCTCGGGACCTTGACACCTTACTTTAGAGACCAGGGCCGGAAAGGGATCCAGCATGCTAAATAATATGCCAGTAGGACATTTCTCAGCTAGGTCTCCACAATCCTAATTTGCACATTTCTGGCATTCATAATTTCTTATTTTCAGCATCCACGCATCAATGTCTCGAAGGAAAATTTAGGGATGGATGTAAATGAATCAATATCTCATGCCATCTGCACAGTTGTAAAATAACAATATCGGGTTCATCGGAGGTAATGAATATATTCAAAAAAAGAATTGCAACAGTAAATGCCTTATGGACTACGAATTTGACTACAAGCTTATTCTGCATGTTCCCTGCCTGCCATAGCATATTGTAGTCATAGTAAGGCATTACCCCAAATTCCTCCCTGAAACAGCTACATTGAGAGAATGAGATGGTCGATGCTGTTGAAAATTGCTAAGAGGTCTAATAAAAGTAGAGCTCTGAAACGCTTATGTCAACCCGTGATCTAAGGTTATGCCGCATGGATGCAACCACTGACCTTGTGCCTTGCTGTGCCAAAAAACCAGACCACTGTGAAGTGGGAGAATGGGAGGAAAAACTCCCCCCAATCTCCTCGCGACCCTGGCCCAGAGGATCGCGGCCCAGACACCCGCCACGAGATGAATTCGTCTATCTACCAGACGACCAAATACCCTGGTTCAAGAACATATGGATGTGCCCACCAGCCTGCCCACCAGCCTGCCCTACTCAAGCCGACACCTGCGGCATGGATGAACTCGACCAAAACCTCAACACCAAGCACCCACATCGTTAGAGATGCCATGACGACCTAGCCAACTGCCAAGAACACACGTGCCACCATGCACACTGGACACTCACACACCAACCCACACGAAAAATATAATCAGTGCTATGATGTAGGTGACGGATACACCCACTGACGCGCATCTTTATTATTTTTCACATAGATTTCCGAAATGCAGAACCGCAAGACACACAGAGCATTCGCTTACACGCTTGCCGACGCCTCCCCCGACCCTTGCATCGTGATGAGAATATAACGAAGACATGATACTGCCTATGAAGCCATGTTGCACCGCAACACAGGTGCCGTACATTACACATCCCCACCTATGAACCAGGCCCAAGTAGGCCGCAAGCAAGAGCCGCCATGAACACTGAACGAGCAAGAGTACAAGTGCTGACCATGCAGAACGAGCCCAGCGAGAGCTGACAGCCAAGGGAGCGATGTTGCAACTCTTATGCTACCAGCCAACGCCAAGGTCACACCTGTAAGCAAAACCAGGCACGCAGAAGCAAATACAACTTTAAATGTGCAGAATTCTGCCTCAGCCACGGTCTCTCCTCACGTGACCAAGCCAAACCTGATAAGGTGCCAGACCCACGAGGGAGAAGTCGCCTGGGTCCCACGTCTGGGATACAGGCTGCAACAATGAAATGACCCAATGGACACCTACAGCGATGGGAATGGTCTGCTCTCAGGCCTATGAGCAAACCCACGCATTGTCTGCACGAACACATAGTTACATATTGTTGCAAATGACAGGTACACCGAGAGCTGGGAACAACGATGGTCCCAGGCTGGGGGGCTTGCGAGTGGACCAATCAGAACATGGGGGCACTCATCACTGACGCCACTAACATTAGCCAATCATTAAGGGTCTTCGTGTAACAATTTTCAAGTATCTAATAGAAGGGACAGCCCAAGTATACCACCTGACTGACCCTTAACCACTAACAATGTTCTCTATATGTATGCTATACTAACCCTACCACTCGAGGAACCAATCCAGAGTGGCAATAGGTTTTTTCGCTAACTTTCCCGGGTGACGCAAGAAGCGCGTCATGCTGAGGCAAAAAGGGGCCTGCGAGCCCACGAATTTTGAGAGTCTGGACGGACGCGTACGATCCTAGACTCATCCCTGCCGTTGTTCAATAAACAGCAGAACCACCTTGCTTCTTGCGTGTGTCTTATACTCATTTGTGGGAAACACGGGAGGAGTTGGGGCCTCCCAGCCCGGAGGTCCGCGGACGGCCCAGCCGACCCCAGGAGAAACTCCCAGACAAGTTGGAGGCACTGCTGAGATCTGTTTACGATCTACTTTTTTATTTTTCCGAGTACTCTCGTTGCGAGGAGGCCCGGCGGCACGGCCCCCTCTGCCGCTGCCCCCTTTTTGAGGACTACAGGACCATCGCGGAACTGCGAGAAGACCGGATAGCGCAATCCGGATATTGGCCCTTGGGAGCCAATTGAGAAGTATCCCGCCCGCGGTTGGCGAGTGTCCAGACGTGGTCCAGACGAGGGGAGGTGGCGAGCCGCTTGGAGGGGTGCACGCAGTCGAGCGACCCCGCATCAAGAGAACTTGGTGAGTATGCCACACCCAACAAGCAATGTGAGATTGTGAGGGAGGGGGGAGGAGTGAAATAAGGGTTGTGGGAGGTGTTACTAAGGTGTACGGCGAAGATTTGATAAATTAGTGTTGACAGTGAAGTGAATGGTAGCTGGACAAGCGCGAGAGCCGTCCGCTACGTTACGGAGAAGAGTGGGCGGAGCACGAAAACATCACGTGCGGCTGCTCGTAGACACTGATTGGCCTAGATCGTGACCACCTGTAAGGGTGTGTGTGTGTCTGTGAGACTTCCTACGAATTGGCGGTTATTGATCAATGAGAAGATGAGGATCCCTATTGATCGAGCAGCGAAACTCGATAGATAGATGACGTTTTCCTGTAGGCGGTAGCTAACTGGTTGCCTAATACGGAAGATAGTTGGCTGTTTAAGCCCTCCTGTTGAGGGGCGTATCACACGCGAGGCGACGTTTACCTTGTTCCAGGCGTGACAAGAGGACAGCTGTGGGGTTAACGGGGACAAATAGCAAAACTTATTTCGAGCTTTCTGAAGTGTGAAAGATCTTACCGATAGTTTCGGAAGAGGTCGGTGACGTCACCCGTAGGGCTTTCATAGGATACCTCGACCACACAGCAATCTTGAAGAGTGGTGGGGAAGTGAATAGTGGTAAGGGGGTGGGCATGGAGGTTAACGGCAACGTTAAATCCGGGACAGGTGGAGAGGGGGAAGTGACGGTGCACGGAGAACGCCGGCCACGACGAGTGAGGAAGGAGGAGGAGGGGTGAAGAAAAGTGGGACGGCTGTATAAGCACGTCACACAGGGCACGCAGCCGCAGGGGGCTACGTGCGCCTTGGCCGTAGGGGGCCGTAACGGTATTAAGGAAGAGGAACAAAGACAGAGAAAAGACTACATACTTGCAAGCATTATATTTGGCTGTTTTTCTTTTAGCGGACGGTCGAAAGTCCCCAAATTAAGGGGCCAGGTAACACATCTGCAATTGTCATATTTGACTGAGTTCCTTTTAGCGGACGGTCGCAAGTCCCCAAACTACGGGGCCAGGTAACGACTACTGTACTGAAGGGAACTAAACAACACAGTGTAACTATGTCACACGGGTTAGGATCGGGAGAGAGGGGGGACACCCTCACTACCCCACTACAGCATATATGTAAAACACTGTCACCCCATAGGGAGAAACTGATTAAATACAGCATAGAATGGACACAAGGGACGGACAACAAAATGACGACACCCTGGCCGCCTAACGGCAGTTTCGACCCATACGTCCAACACTCGCTACTGACACATCTACACAACACATACAAGGGGAAGAAGTTGACACACCATGTGGAGGTGTTAAACTTATGGAGGATGTTCCAGGGGTCCCGACCAGGACCAACCGGAATGTTCACTGTGGAGGAAACGAAGGAGGAGAAGAAGATTAAGGAGGAAGAAGGGAATGGGGAAAAGGAGGCTGAAAGCGCACAGTGCGCGGGAAAAGGCAGAGAGGGGGAGGAAAAGCTTAGCAACGTAAATGAAACAGAAATAAAAAAGGAACGGACAGGCGACATGCCTTTAGCGAAAGTAGTGAAAAAGGAGGAAGGGGGCTTATATCCTGTAACGGAACTACGAGAAATGGTGAGGCAACAACTAACGGCGGCTGAGGGGTAGTCGAACCCAGCATACAGCCCACCACCATATACAGCTACAGGTGGCTACACAGGGGGGGAGGTGACAAGTGCGGTAGGCCCAACTTATATGAAGATGCACGCAAGGGAAGGGAAGACTAGTGAAGAACCAATCCCAGCCATAGGACACGACGAGTGGGTAGCTGTGCAGGTGCTATTAAAATTGCGAGGGACATTAACGGGAGAAGAGAAGGAGGAAAGTAAGGAAAATGAATGAGGACGATGAGAGTAAGAGTGAGATAAAAGGGGAAGGAGGAAAAAGGAAGGAAGGGGAACTGCTACAAGAGGAGGAGGAGATTTTGGAGGAACGATTGGCAGAGTTAAGGAATGAGCAAAACGCCCTGATAAAACAGCTTGAGAGGGAGGAAAGAGAGCGAAGGAGGGAAAGGAAGGAAAGTAAGAATGAGTTAGAAAAAATGAGGGAACGAACTGAAGAATGGAAGAGGGAAGCTGAAAGGATGAAGGCGGTAGCAGAAAGGGTATCTCGAGCAGCGCAGCGCGACAGGAAAAGGGAGGAAGAAGAGAAAGAAAAGGAAATGGAAATATGGAAGAGAAAAATACTATCAGAAACCACAAAGAAATACGAGGAAGGGAGGGTAATAGAAAGCATACTAGAAAGGGAAAGAGAGAGATAGGAAAGGAGGAGAGAGGAAGAAAGGATATTAGAAAAGATGAGTAGTGAGGTAATTGAGGAATTAAAAAAGAAAAGAGAGGAAATAGGCGGTGAATTAGTAGAGAAAAGAAAAGGGGAAATAGGAGTTAGGAGAGGAGAGAGTGGGATAAGGAAATATGTACGCAGGGACACAGAAGTAGCAACAATATCAGCACAAAAGGGAGCAATTGGTAAAGAAGAAGTGGGGGGAATGGATTTAATAGATTTAAAAACAGTGACAATTAGGGGGAAAAAGACACATTGGGGGTTGTCGCTCCTGGATGATTTTTGCAGCGAGGAAGAAGAAGGAATGGGGGAGAAGGAAGAAACGGCGAAAGGGAAAGCTTAGACAAATTGTACATCACCCGCACCAACAGGGAATCACCATGGGCATGCAGAAGGAAGGAAGAGCTGGGGGGAAGTGAGGAAGGAGAACAAGGAATGGTGGGAAGGCAAACACGTGCAGCTACACCCGCATCATCCCGTCCAACATGTCCACCCACACCCGCTTCTGAACACACCCCCTACGCCGGCAGGCTTAGAGATCTCCCCGGACGCAGGCAGGAAGAACGAACACACACGCCCACATCAAATGAAGGAAATAATAAGAGAAGGGGAAGAGATGAAGGGGAAACCGCAATGAGCGGGGGAAATATGGACATAACAGATGACGTAGACGATACAGAAGAAAAGGAGGGGTATACAGACTCTACACCGCAACAACTGGGGGGACAGATGGGACACAATCTTATGCCACTATTGGAGAGAGGGGGGGTTAGACCACAATACGTACCTTGGAAGCATGCAGATAAGGAAAATATAAAGGCCCCCATCGCTAAGTGGAGGAGCAGGAAAATGGATATATGAGATGGAAAAACACACTGCAGGACAGAAACTAGCAGTGGGGGACGTGAAGGGCCTACTAATATCAATATTAGGGGATGCAGCAGATGACATCTGGAAGAGAGCAGGCTTCCCCGGGGTCACAATAACAAACACATCACATGACGGGGCGCCATTTGCGAATTGCAGAGATGCATTATGGCAAGCACTGAGGGTACAATACCCAGACACCTCAGATATAGGAGCAATTACGTCACGCAAGATGCGTGAGAACGAAGATCCTGTTGATTATATCCAGGAAATTCAGGAGAAGTGGCGCATGGAAACTAGAGAGCAATGGGACAAGACACCGGCAATATTTTACCACATACTAATAGAAGGGCTCCCGGAGGCAGTGCAAAAACAATTGAAGAAAGTAGTGGGGATGGAAGCAAAGGCGTGGCCGGAAATACAACTGACAATAGTACACCATTGTAGGACGTGGCAAGAAAAGATGAAACAAAAGGAAGAAGATAGAAAAGCGGAAGAGGCTAAATTAGTGCAGAAAAAACTGACTAAGTACACGATGGAAGGTGCACTAATAACTACACCAACAACAATGACACCAAACCCCACGCAAGTAGTGGCCGCACAGGATCCCTCCCAACTACAATCACCACAAATTATAACACAACAGCTGCCACCACCCCACCATACACAGCTAACATGGGAGGAGGATACATGACATCAGGAACTGGATATTATAATAACATCAGGGGAAGGGGAGGAATGATAAGGGGAAGGGGATATGGCTATCATGCACAACAGCAAGGGGGAGGATTCCGAAGCTTCTACCCCACTGGGCAACCAGTGTACCAGGACAATTCAGGAAGTTTCCCATGGCAGACCAGGGAACCACCTGTATGTTGGATTTGTGGAATGTTAGGACACATGTCACGTACATGTAGAATGAGACCCTCCACACCAGCATGGGGGAAACAAGGACAACAAGGGCCTACAAGGGAGCAGCAGGGTTACCAACAACTGCAGGGGCTGCCACAGAACAGCACACAGCAACAGTTAGTAACACAACAACAGCCACAGACATATTCGCTACCGCAACAACAGGTAGCAATAACACAACAACACCAAGTGCAGCCAGTGCAGCAGCCCACTCAAATACAGGACCATAAGGTAACCTCCACCGATACACAGCTACAACAAACAAAATTGGGAAGGGTGACTGTCCTGGGACACAACCCTTACACAGGAAGTGGTCAATCATTATACCCACGATAGGCCAGCCCACAGACGTCCTTGGTGTGTCCCATTCAGTCGATAACACCTAATAGTGCGGAGGAACCACGCATTGAGGTAACGATAGGTGACAAAAAATTATCATTCCTTGTTGACACTGAGGCAACCCGGTCTTGCATAAGGGAGGGTAGATTTAAGATGTCAGGTGAGGCCATGAACACCCAAGGATTCTCTGGGGCTAGGGGGTTGGTTCCCTTTACTGATAGCATCTCCTTATCTATTGGGGATTATGACATGTCTGTCCCGCTCCTGTATTCAAAGGAATCACCAGTAAACATACTTGGGAGAGACATAATGAGCAGGCTAAATATGACAATCTCCTTCACGGAGGAGGGCATAATTTGTTCCACTCCAGGAATAAACATGCTCACTGCACAGCAAATTCTGCAAGCATACTGTGGACAGACAGTAACTCGGGCTGAGCCAGTAGATGGCGAACTGTTCCAGTACGGAACAGACATGGCATTCGCATGGATGCCAGGAATAGAAGGAAAGATCTGGAGGAGGCCAGCAGCATATTTGTTCAGACCCGAGACACCAGCCAATGACCCAGAAGGGAAGGTGATTTCAGTGAGCATCGAGCGTATCATAGCAACTGCTGATTATATCGCAGTACATGCTCAAGACCGGGAAGGGAGAGCATGGAGGGCAGTGATAGCTCTGGCTGACCCAGGTATCCGATGAGGAGCTCTTTTCAGAAGACAAAGAAGAGGGCGAAATGGTATTTATGATGAGTGTAGATATATGGCTAAGAGTGACATATAAGCAAGTGGCACAGAAAATGGCCATGGCACTCGAAGCACCCACATCTACCCCAGTTCCCTTTTACGAGGAAGATATGGCAAAAGTTCCAACATCACTTTTGGCCACCAGTCCCCATGATGTGGGCTGCATAAAGAGTATCGGGGGAGTACGAATAAAGCTGAAAAAGGGTGCAATACTCCCTAGAGTGAAGCAATACCCACTATCAAAAGAGGCAGATGAGGGCATATACGAAACAATAACGGCCCTAATAAATAATGGCATACTGGTACCATCAGAATCACCATGTAACACGGCCATGTACCCAGTGCACAAAGCTAAAGGAGGGTCTTGGCGTTTTATCCAGGACCTCAGACCCTTGAACAACATTGTGGAAGCAGAATACCCCATATCAGCAAACCTGGCCACAATATTATGCGGAATTCCAGCCGAGGCCTCACGGTTCACAGTGATTGGCCTCAAAAATGCCTTTTTCTCAATACCCCTGCATCCAGATTCACAAGACTTGACAAGCTTCACGTACAGAAACACAAAATGGAAACACACCAGGTTACCACAAGGGTACTGCGAGTCACCCTCAATTTTCAACAGAGTAATACAGATGGACTTGGGAAACGTTGAATTGGAAAGTACGGTGCTGCAATATGTTGATGACATAATAATTTGCAGCACAAGCGAGAAAAGGTGCAGGGAAGGCGCATTGAAAATGCTGACAGTATTGGCTGAAAAAGGTTACAAGGTAGACAAAGAAAAGTTACAGTACTGTCAGGAACAGGTATTATACATTGATCAACTAATATCCCAACACGGAAGAAAGATTGCACCACAAAGAGCACACGCTATATCAAACACGCCACTACCACAAACAGTGAGGGAGCTGCAGCAGTTCCTGGGATTGTGCAACTATTGTAGAGCATGGGTTTTTGATTACAGCTCATACATAGGACCCTTACTTGAAGCATTGAGAGAAGCACACAAAGGGGACAAAACATTGGGGTGGACAAGGGAAATGAAGGAAGCATTTGACGAGTTGAAGAACGCAATATCAACTGCTCCGGTACTGGCCACCCCAGATTATGAACGGCAGTTCTTTATCTTTTTACATTGCGACTCAGCAGTAATGAAAGCAGTATTGACTCAGAAAACGAGTATGGGACACAAGCCAATAGCGTTCTACAGCGATCACCTGGACCCTGTTATGTTAGGTCATTTCCCTTGCGAACAGAGTCTCGCCGCAGCTGCATTTGCGGTAGAGAAATCATCGTCTATTACAATGGGGTGCCCAACCACACTATTTGTGGAACATGCACTGTTTGCAATATTGAATAAGCCCAAGTCCACACTAACCACACAGAGGGTGTCAGGTTATGAGATCATTTTGTCTAGACCCGAACTGTCAATTGTCAGATGTAGTACAGTTAACCCAGCAAGGTTTATAGCGGAAGTTATTGAGGAAGGTGATTATGCTCACGATTGTACACAGACTATCGAAATGTACTCATGCACTAGAAAAGTTGAAGAGGATGCACTCAAGGGTGGAGACATTTTGTTCATTGATGGGTCATCAACGATAGACCAGAGTGATGGGACAAGGAGAACTGGGGCAGCAGTTGTAAAAATGACAGAAGATTTGATCTTTGCCCCGGTGAAATGTGTACAGTTACCACAGCATTATTCGGCTCAAGCAGCAGAATTAGTTGCACTGATCTTGGCCTTGAAGGAAAGCTTTGACAAAAGAGTTACTATATATTCTGATAGCGCATATGTCACGTCAACTGTCCATTCAGGGTTGATAAAATGGCACAGAAGGGGGTTTAGGAGAGCTGATGGCACCCCAGTGCAACATGCTCTCTTGTTAGCTGAATTAATTGAAGTAATTAATGATCCCCAAGAAATAGCTTTGGTCAAATGTCCCGCACACACTAATGGAGAAGATCATATCTCAAAAGGGAATGAAACAGCAGACGCACATGCCAAACATGCAGCGTACTTTGGTGAAATATGGAACCCCCCAGAGTCAGAGAGAGGGAGAGGGAGGGGGATGGCCAAACAGATGTTGATGAAAGAAGGGTACACCCATCTCCCAGCCACACAGATAATGGAATTACAGGCGGCCGCACCAATGGCAGAAAAGGAACCATGGGTAAAAAGAGGATGTACGATGTCCCCAACTGACGCACTGTGGCGTCAAAATAACACCGGAAAGGTGGTCATGCCGTTGGCACTGTTGAACACCGCCCTGGCCCAGCTCCATCACCCAGCTCATACAGGAAAGGAAGTAATTGCAGCACGAATTAGGGAAGACTGGTTCTGCCCCGAGTTAAATTCTCATGTAACAAATTTTATCAGCAACTGCCTTACATGCCAACAGTTTACGGCCGGTCACACGCTGCAAGTGATGAAAGGTACTACACCCCGGCCAGAGGGACCCTTCCTGCACATTCATATTGACTACGTTGATATGATCAATGTATGTCAAGGAAATAGGTATATGATTGTAGTGGTATGCCCATTCTCCAGGTGGATAGAGGCCGGACCCTGCACACATGCAGATGCATTCAGAGCAGCTAAATTTCTAGTGAGAGAGGTTTTCCCCAGGTGGGGTGTGGGTGAAGTGTTGCGGTCAGATAATGGCCCACACTTTGCTAATGAAATGTTTCAGCACATCATGTCCTTGCTGGGCATTAAGCCTAAATTTGCGTGTGCATACCACCCACAGGCCAACAGTATATGTGAACACCTGAATGGCCTATTGAAAGAAGAAATAGCAAAGATACAGCAAACAACAAAGAAGAGCTGGTTGTATTGTCTTCCGCTAGCTCTATTTCAGCTAAGGAATAGGCCAGGGTCTGATCACCACCTCACTCCTCACGAGGTGGTGACAGGACGTCAAATGCGCCTTCCTCTAACGCCTACATCAAGAGCATTCACAGACTATGAAAACACTGCAACTGTTCTTGGTGACGAAATGTGTCAATATGTGTCTTCCTTGATTACTAGTGTAGCGTTTGTATCTCAACAGCTCGAGCGCACGCGGGGCGGGTGGAAGAGTTCTCAACAAGAAGACACCGACAAGGAACTGGAAAAGGAAGGACTAAGCAAAATTGCTAAAGGTGACCATGTGCTACTCCACAACTTCAATAGAAAGTGGAACGGCCCACGCTTTACTGGTCCTCATTTGGTAGAGGAGGTAGCTACCAGAGCAGTGAAATTGCAGAATAAGCGTTCCTGGAATCACTTACACGACGTGAAGATCTACAAACTCCAGACCCGCCCTAGCGTTAACGACAGGGCCATTGGAAGAGCAACGACAGCAATGGACTTGGCTACGGAGAAGGAAACGTCGACCACAGCTGATGACAGTAGTGTCACCATACGTGATCACACCCCAGGTTCCCCAGAGGCAACTACTGAAATAGTAACTGGACACTTGCCCACAGCCCATCCCATTGTCACGAGATCGAAAAGTAAACAGACTTCCGCCAATTGAGCCCCAAAACCCCCTCCCCACTAAGGTCACCCCAAACTGAAGGACATTGTTTTGTGCACACACACATGTAAACACTAGGTACCGTGTATAATTGTTCTGTTTAGAAATTAGGTGACTAACAGTGTACTGTGCCCAGGAGTAGATGCTGCCCACGGATGATAGCACCCCTGAAGCACTATCACACCAATTTGTATATCACATAAAAAGACTGAAGTACCTGAAAAGAAGGAGGGTACGTGTATATTACACCGCATTTATTTTGGCCATAGAACAATCATTTCCCCATCTTCACCGGCACTTACCCGCGCTAAGGGATAGATCATTGAGGTTAGCGTGGGAACAGCTCTTCGCCTGGGCACTGAACGATTACTTGATAGGGAGAGCTTGATAACAACAACTAACAATAATAACAAGCGTATTGAGGATTTTCAGGCGGGCAACTTTAACATCGCAAGAATAAGCTGCCGGACTGCAGCAAGGTAAGAGCAAATGCCGGTGAGACTAGCTTTTGTAATAAAAATGATAGGAGTATTGGTCATCACTGGTCTATTGGCTGCCTCTGTATGGCAGAAAAGTTATGCTATCAATATTATGGCTGCACCCACACCTAACATACCCCCTCCTACGGCTGCAACAGGTGTGACGTCAGGTGGTACTAGCAACCCTCCGCATAAGGGAAGTAGAGTTAAACGCAGCACATATTCAGACAATAAGGGTATTGATAATTACATAACAGATTCAGCACACGTTTCAAACAACATATGGTCCCAGCACATGACCCAAATAGGTAAGCAGACAACAGAAGACAGCTGTTATGTTTGCTCATTGATCCCATACGCCATGAGCGCTTCTCGAACATTTGTCGCCACAGAAATAGAAGAAAAGACGGCACAATGTAGAGTATATCTGGCACTATTCCAAACGAGAGGGCGATTTCAAGGAACGGTGATGAGAATGGAGTGGAAAACGAGAGACACATACCCGTACGAAAACAATTTCATCAAGACATATTAGAGTTACCACAAGAGCAGTTTGCATGCTGAAGCGTTCAGATACATGACAAGTGGCCCTGAAAAGGGAGAAACGAAGAAAGTAACACTACAATACCTACCATGTGATTGGTACGCCACTGAAGTTCCTGGTATACAAGGGTTTTGGGAAAGGCCACTTGTAACAATAACAGGGAAGGTATACATGAACAATGAATGGGACGTAGGAGTGGTCGGCAGCAACATGGTAACAAGAGAAAATATTACCACCATAAAGGAACCAATGACAGATGTTGGACAACATGGGGTAAGTACGTACCCATGCTGACATGGATGGAGAAAGATGAAGACCCAATAAGCATACTATCGCTGACCGCGCCCAAGTTATGCTACCAACACAGAGGAGATGTGGAGGTGGGATACAACACCAACTGTGGTAGTGTGTTAGAATTACCAGAGGGGGGTGCGGGAACGGCAGTGATAATGGATCACTACTGGGCCTGTGGAAATAAGGCATATCACACCCTGCCCCCGTTGTGGAATGGTATATGCACAATGGTACACATCAATGTACCATCGCTAGTGGTGCCCCAAAAACATGTGAATATGGCCAACTTCCCCAAAATGGATGAGGGGAACAAGAGGAAGAAGAGATCGGTACAATCACAGGGGAGAGAAAACAACAACAACAACAATAATGTCTTAAACAGGAAAAAGAGACAAGGAGAACCCCTGACAGGAAACTACCTATGGGGAAGGTCGGGAACAGCACTCACTTCTATCCCACCAGAACACAGGTTATTTAGCAGAGCTGCTATGTTCTTCTCGTCAATAATACACCCTGGACTACAAGCTTATGCAAACGCTAAATGGCTCCAGATAACACGATGGGAACTAATGATGACGATTAATTCAACAGTAAACGGATTCAATGCAATAAAAGAGGAACTGCGAGCAGTGAGAATGGTAGCACTACAGAACAGATATGTATTGGATCTCCTCACAGCGATGGAGGGAGGAGTTTGCACAAAGATAGGACAGTCGTGCTGCACGTTTATTCCTGCTAACGATGCCGATAATGGTACACTTACCGAAGCGGTATCACAACTGGCCCAAATGCACTCCAAGGTGATGGAAGAAAGTAAAGGAGTGAAGAAGGATGACAGCTGTTTTTCATTGTTATGGTCATGGATGCCATCATGGCTGTCGGACAGGCTGAAGATTATAGTTGGATGCATAATACTGGCTGGAGCTGTATTGATCATAATAAGGTTTTGGAAGGCCAGAAAGGCACGCACTACAGACGAAATGATCGAAAAAGTCGGCATGCACCCCTTGATGCCAACCGATGATGACCAGCACACACACACGATAATAAAAGAAAGAGAGAAACTGTGCAGACAGATCATCGCCAATCACCTAGACCCACCATCCGTAAAGCTCGAAAACCCAAGAAACCCGAGGAGCTATATCGGAAGATGGGTATACTGCAAACCGGGAGGAAGCTGTGTATACATGTATTGGTCATTTGAGGACCATGTCAACCACTATGGACACCTGGGAGGAGTGACTAAAATATGGAGAGTAAGAGGTGATAAGGAAAAGGATATGTTTGTGGTCGACAAGTCGACCAGAGGGGGGACTGAAGTGGGAGAATGGGAGAAAAAACTCCCCCCAATCTCCTCGCGACCCTGGCCCAGAGGATCGCGGCCCAGACACCCGCCACAAGATGAATTCGTCTATCTACCAGACGACCAAATACCCTGGTTCAAGAACATACGGATGTGCCCACCAGCCTGGCCACCAGCCTGCCCTACTCAAGCCGACACCTGCGGCATGGATGAACTCGACTAAAACCTCAAAAACAAGCACCCACATCGTTAGAGATGCCATGACGACCTAGCCAACTGCCAAGAACACACGTGCCACCATGCACACTGGACACTCACACACCAACCCACATGAAGAATATAATCAGTGCTATGACGTAGGTGACGGATACACCCTCTGACGCGCATCTTTATTATTTTTCACATAGATTTCCGAAATGCAGAACCGCAAGACGCACAGAGCATTCGCTTACACGCTTGCCGACGCCTCCCGCGACCCTTGCATCATGATGAGAATATAACGAAGACATGATACTGCCTATGAAGCCATGTTGCACCGCAACACAGGTGCCGTACATTACACATCCCCACCTATGAACCAGGCCCAAGTAGGCCACAAGCAAGAGCCGCCATGAACAATGAACGAGCAAGAGTACAAGTGCTGACCATGCAGAACGAGCCCAGCGAGAGCTGACAGCCAAGGGAGCGATGTTGCAACTCGTATGCTACCAGCTGACGCCAAGGTCACACCTGTAAGCAAAACCAGGCACGCAGAAGCAAATCCAACTTTAAATGTGCAGAATTCTGCCTCAGCCACGGTCTCTCCTCACGTGACCAAGCCAAACCTGACAAGGTGCCAGACCCACGAGGGAGAAGTCGTCAGGGTCCCACGTCTGGGACACAGGCTGCAACAATGAAATGACCCAATGGACACCTACAGCGATGCGAATGGTCTGCTCTCAGGCCTATGAGCAAATCCACGCATTGTCTGCACGAACACATAGTTACATATTGTTGCAAATGACAGGTACACCGCGAGCTGGGAACAACGATGGTCCCAGGCTGGGGGGCTCGCGAGTGGACCAATCAGAACATGGGGGCACTCATCACTGACGCCACTAACATTAGCCAATCATTAGGGGTCTTCGTGTAACAAAAGTATCTAATAGAAGGGACAGCCCAAGTATACCACCTGACTGACCCTTAACCACTAACAATGTTCTCTATATGTATGCTATACTAACCCTACCACTCGAGGAACCAATCCAGAGTGCCGATAGGTTTTTTCGCTAACTTTCCCAGGTGACGCAAGTAGCGCGTCATGCTGAAGCAAAAAGGGGCCTGCGAGCCCACGAATTTTGAGAGTCTGGACGGACGCGTACGATCCTAGACTCATCCCTGCCGTTGTTCAATAAACAGCAGAACCACCTTGCTTCTTGCGTGTGTCTCATACTCATTTTTGGGAAACACGGGAGGAGTTGGGGCCTCCCAGCCCGGAGGTCCGCGGACGGCCCAGCCGACCCCGGGAGAAACTCCCCGACAACTCAGAATGCAAAATGCTATTATCTTTAATTAAACCTTTCATTCATATCCATTAACACAATGCATTCTAACACTTGCAGGGTTGTCCAACTCCAGACCTCAAGGGCCAGGAAGAGGTAGGATTTTACTTCATATGCCTCATAATATTCATTAAATAGATCTGCATACAATGATTCTAAATGTATACACTATTGTTCTCATGAATATTAATGAGCGATATCCTGAAGACCTGTCAGTTTTGGCCCTGGAAGCATGGAGCTGGACAGGTTCAGCCTGTTAAGGCAGGTTGGAAATCAGAATGTAACTCTCCAGGTAGGTCAGAGTGACGTGAGACTTTTTTTTAGGAATGTAACCACAATGTCACCTTTAAAAACCATTGGAACTTGGGTTGAGCTCAGCAACTCATTTTGGCAATGCTGGGCTCCTATGTCAACTTTTTTAAAATTGTAACAGTGCAAATATTAAGGGGCGAGCCGAAAAGGTCTGCTTGGATGATCCACCAAAAAAAAAAAAATGGATCATATATGATTGGTGTAAAACAATCCAATGTACATGAAACCTTTTTATCAGTGCTGCTTACAGGTGCCTTCGATATTTTGCCCTAAATCTTATACATTTTATCATGCTTTGCATCATTGCAGCAATTGGTATAGTATGTCTTTGCTTCATTGACAAAGCATCGTTTCAGCAGCATCTTTTTGCATTTTATTCTGGGATCAAGAAAAACAAATTAAAAATATGAAAAGGAAGAATAGAAAAATAAAAACGTAAAGAGGTACGAGAAGGTTACCTTCAGTTTCTATGAAAAAACAGAATGATACGCCTTCGCCGGTGCATGCACAGCTATGCAAAGACGTTCCAATGACTTTACAGTGATGCAAAGACATGAAACTAATTTTTTCAATTTAATTTAGAAAGAAATGTTGCGATCAATCCCTAAGTGACTGCAAGGGCACGATCACAGTCTTGCTCCATAATGGATCATTGATCTCCCTTAGGATTCTCTACAATTATTTTTGTGGAACTTCACATGAAGTTATTCTTTTTTGCAAAACAAGTATTAGTTTATGTTTATAGGTAGTCATTTTTTAAAAGGTGGATCATATGTATGTCTACAGAAACTTTTCAAGGCTTTCCTTTTGCTTTTCATAGCTGCAAGTTGAGGGTTAATCTACTCATTTATGTGCATCGCTTGAGGGAATCGCTACCCTTTTTGAAAGGTAGGCCTTTATTGAGGCCTGCTTGCGGCCAGCAAACTAAATGCACAATAGTTCCTGTAGATTACCACGCAGCATATCCACTATGAGTTTATTTCCAGCTCTCCGATTCCCTGTTGATCTTGGTGCAATAATATTTTCCACATTGTGACAGAACATGGAAAATGTATCTAAAATATTATCAAATCAATCTGCTGGGTTTGCAGACTTTTAGAAAGCCAGAATGCCCACGTCAATTTAAGGGTTACCTATGGACCCATCAATGTGGTGATTTGCATTTTATGTCTAGGATATTGACCGGTTATACTTTTGAATTAGGGCAAGGACACCTCTGACATATTGAAACATAGTTTACTGTGCAATAGAAAAGTTACATCATTCAATGTTTACTGTGGTTTATCCCAGCAGGGGCAGAATTCACCGAACCTAAGAACACTTGCCACGATTTACTGTCAACACTCTGGGGACAGATGACAATGGTGCCATTCCAGGGTCTGATCTCCCCAGCAACCTCCAGAGCCAGAGCCATGACACTCAAGGATCTCGCGAGAGAAGAAAGCACCTCAGCCCTTCTGGCTCTAGGGTCACCTCCTACAAAACCGCTGGTCTTCCCAACCTTCAGACTGCTGCACCAGCTTCCAGCAGGCCAGTGCTGATCCATTGCCTGAGACAGGTATTGCAGACGACTCGAAAGCCTGCATATGATTTATTTTTCATTTCGGGGGCCCTAATGTTCTTTTATTTCATTATTTACTGTCTGCAGCATTCTTTTAGTTAGATTAGACTTTAGGCATTAGGCTTTACAAGTAGGGTTTTTGTTAATTGGGATTAAGGGTGAACGGCATTTTAATTTCAAAGACAAAGGGACTGCTAAATTGAATTTGTTGGGCACAGCATTCACGGGCTGGCACATATGGAGCAGGGCCTGCATGAAGACTGTAGGAAACAAGAACAAGGAAATCACTGTATACGTGTTATACTCATTTCATCCACTGCTTTATTTAGAAACAAATCAATTGGTTGGTTCACCAATACGGTTTACCCACATAGATCCAGGTCACGTGTATTTAAGATCTTTATCATTATCATTATATATTATTTTGATAAAATATTATTTAAACTAACTATTTAAAATATTATGTAATCTAATTATTTAATGTACACTTTTTCACAAACCTACTTACCCAGACGAGCCCTGTCACACCATCTACTTCTGGCCATTATGGGCCTCATCACGAGTTGGGCGGTATACCGGCTGCAATACCACCCAACTGTACAGCGTTAGCGCCACCTGGTCTGGTGGGATTACCTCCAGATCATGGGTTGGTCGCTAACGGTAAATCCCCATTCTCCATTGGGTCCATTGGGTCCAATGGGGCATTTTCGGCGCTAATAACGCGCGCGCTAATACAGCCGGCGGTAATATTGCCGAAAACAAGGAGCTAAATGGGATTTTCACCTCGAGAAAAAAGCTGGAGGTAAAACAGCCCATTTGGCACCCAATCTCGTGATAGGGCCAGCCCTTAAATGCGGTGGTAATACCGTTACCGCCACATTTAAGGGCTACAGCCCAACTATCCTGGCGGTATTACTGCCGGGATACCGCCCGGGATAATATCAAGGGTTGGGCAGTAATGGGTATTCCCCATTGGGTCTGTTGGACCCAATGAGGTTTTTTCAGTGCACTTAGCGCACTCTAATAGAGCTGCACTAATTGCTCCTGGAAATGGGCATTACATTGGCACATTCACCCCCAGCTTAGAGCTGCCAGACTTGTGATTGGGCGGACCCTTAAATGCGGCAGTAATATCATTACTGCTGCATTTAAGGGCTACTGCCCAACTTGTGATGAGGCCCTATGTCTTAACCTAATCACACTATTAACAAACCAACGTGTTGTGGAAACATATTTCAGGTACACAGGAATACCAGTGTTGCCACAAAGAAAAATATTGATAACTGTAACTCTGACAATAGCAGGACCTCTAATAGTGGGGAAGAGATGTCCTCCAAAGAAGACAAGAGAAATGTTGAATTTAAATCCATCGTAGGCACTCTGGGCACTGTTAGTGAATGCACCTTCTGTGCTCCTTTATCAGGGCTCAAATGTTGCCCTTGTCACTAGCCATTTGATAGTGATAATTGTCTCTTGGCAAATTTGTAATGGTGTTCTGTGTGCATGTGCAGAACCGAGGGGACAAGTAACTTTGCATGTTTGGCTAGTAGCTTGAAACTTAAACTGTGTACTCATGCCTTTATTAAGTACAAAGGTCCAAATTATTGCCACAATTGTTTACCGTTTCAAGTGGTGGTAGGGTAGTTTAATTTCCAATGTTTGAAGTCCACAGGACTTCATGGGGATTTTTGGTTGATTTACCGCTGGCTGTATTACCGAGCAGTAATCTGCAGATTTTTTAAGGTAAAGTGGAGGATTTACCTCTAGCAATAAGCTGGAGGTAAGTATGCCACTTTTACTCCCAAAATTGGTGTATTTACTGTGCAATATTACTGCCAATGATAAATCTGCCAAAACCTATAATTTGGTGATGCAGAAAAAATGGTGGTAATTCTGTTAAAACAAAAAGTGGAAAGTGGTGGTAAAGGAATTACCGTCACTTTTTTCCTGCACCACTAAACTTGTGGCTCAACGTAATGTAAGAAAATGTTAATGGTTGTGTAACAATACGCATTACAAATAAAGGAATTATGGTAAAATGTAATAATTATGTAAGTGTCTTAAATTGCAGTTGACTTGTAATTAACTACTTTCTTTGAACGGTCAGTATTATGATTCCCCACTTTGGGGCTATTTTGGGAGTGGGTGAGTGGTGCAGCAGGATGGTGCAGGGATGTATGTTGAGGCTTTTGTCCATGAAAACTGGAGGGGCAACTCTGAAGGTGAAGGAGTTGTGTTCACCCTAACTTAAGTGTGGGGACAACCATAGACAGTGAGACAGTCTGAGTTAAAGGGTGCACATTGCATCTTGGGATGCAGAGAAGATGGGCTGCACAGTCTATTGAAACCAATCCTGGAGCCTGGTGGGCAGGGTGACTTGCAGATGCTAAGCTCTTGTGTGTCCATCAATGACGTCTTGAAGATTAACTCAAAGGTAACATGCTGTGCAGAGAAAGGACTAGCGTCATTACAATCCAGGCTAAGATTTGATAATTACAAATGAACATACATATTGATATCTCGCTGGAATACTCACAAACAGAAAACCACCTTAATAAACTAAAACTTCTTTACAAAGGAGTCTGTGGAGGTCATTACGACCCAGGCGGTAAGTACACCAACACGGATTTACCGCCCCATTCCAAGGTGAGTGGGGCGGTAAATCCCCATTTCCCATTTACCCTTCCCCATTCCCATTTTTGCCCCATAGGGCATAATGGGAGTGGGGAAGGCGCTAATTACGGCACCGTAAATTACGGTGCCGTAATTAGCACCAAGGCGGTTTAGCTCCATGGATTTTAACGCCTGCTAAAAGCAGCCGTTAAATTGGAATCAGGCGTTAAGGGTTAACGACGGCGTTAACCCTTACCGCCTGGGTCGTAATGACCTCCTGTGTGGAGATACACACGCAGAGTAACAGTCTCAGTTAAAAGTAACACATTGGGCCTCATTACACGGTAGGCGGTAAGGGTTTACTTTTTGCAGGCGTTAAAAACCAACCCGCAAAGGGACCAGTGGAGCTAATTACGGTACCGCAATTTGCGGTACCGTAATTAGCGCCTTCCCCATTCCCATAGAGCCCTATGGGGCAAAAATGGGAATGGGGAAGGGCAATGGTGGAAGGGGGAATTACCACCCCGCCAACCTTGGAATGGGGCGGTAATTCCCCTTTCCACCAAGGCGGTGCCAGTATTTTACTGGCATGAACCATGGCGCTAATAGCCCTATGGTTCACCGCCTACCGTGTAATGAGGCCCATTGTTTCTTTCTGCACAGTTCACAGTAAATTCAAAATCAGCCTGGAGCATTGCAAAGCACTCTTGATGGATGGTCTTAATACTAATGTATTTGTAGCTAGTGGGGGAGAAGGAGTTCAGATGTGCACCCAGCTTGGCATTCCGCACTCATTCAGGTGTGAAGAGGTGGGAAGGGGAAGAGGAGCGATGGGGGTCATCTTTAGTTCAGTAGTGATTTTAAAACCCCTAGTTTGTGGAGTTGTGGCCCAGGCGTTTCATGTAGAGGTTGCGATTGTTTCAGTGTACATGATGGGATGCCTCTCCAGCCGGCTTCTGAAGCTACGGAATAAGGGGTACAACCACCTAGGAAAAGATGCAATACATAACAAATAGCCAACAATGAATACTGAATGCATTCACCTGTGTCTCTTGCATATATCCTGCACCCCAAATACATACGTTCTGATAAAATCAGAAACACAGGTCTGAAAGGTGCTGTTGACTGAATACGTTCACTGACATCCCATACTCACTGGACTGTGCTGTAGATGTGGAATTGGTTCAATCACCCCAACAATTACAGGGAATAAATCAAGACGATACATAATACATAAGTGAGATTGCCGAGTGTGTTCCCTAGAGTCCCACTATTACTGTACTCTACACGGAGGTTTGGTAGGTACATCGACACAAACAAATAGGGACTCAATGAAGCCAATGAACAATACATTAGTAGCAGAACATACTGAACACATTCACTCTGCTTATTTCCCAAACCCCAAAAATGTTAGTTCCGAAAAAAACATAACCACAGCTGTTCAATGCACTGTTTTGCGAACGCATTCACTGGAGTAAACAAAAAAGCAGTGAACAAATAAAAACAATACTTATAAATAAATAAAATGACTGATAGCATTCATTACAGTCCCATGCTTACTCTACGTGTAGGTCTGTTATATTGAGCTGAAAAATAGCAGGCAATAGAAGAAAGTAATAGATCATAAATAGCCAACAATACATTTGGGGCACATTCAATGTGAGTATTTTCTGCCACCACAAAATAGCAATAGTAGAGGGGTACCAAAATAAGCTTTAAGCTGCACACTACTAAAATACCGGCCCATCCCTGCAAGGGAAAACAAACTTTGGTTTGAAGAAAGGGGTGCTCAGAAAAAGGTTTCAGCAGCAAAATGTCAGGTTTATAAAGATGTTTTAAAAAAAAAAAGGTAAAAACGGGGGGCTTAAAAGTCACTTAAAGGCAGACCTGGTTGACAAAGCAGCTTCAAACTTCTTTTGTTCTTGTCTTTCAGGGCTCAATTGCAATGAGCAAGGTCTCTCACTAAGTAGGGGGTCTGGGCACTTTCAGTTCTAGGTCGGGCTATAGCCAGGGAGCGGCAGCAATGGACTCCCTATGATGCAGGGCTGTTCAGCAGTGACAACATCTTGCAAGTCAAAGATGCTTAGGATGTCAGGTGGTGTTGGATCAGTGGTATTACCCAAAATGACCTTTTACAATTGATCTTTTGCAAAATGTACCTAATTATAGTGGTCCAAATTGGCCTTCTGTACAATTGACCTTTATATTATTTTAGTTATTTTATATATGTATTGGGTTGGTTTTGGATTATAAATGATATAATGGGATTGAGTGGGGGGTTGCAGGGGTTTTTGGATTGGGTGGGGGTTGCGGCGGGTTTCCCCCGCTTATATGTCCTAATTGACCTTTTAAATTAGGTCAATTCTCCTGAGGTCAATTCTCCCGAGGTCAATTGTGAAAAGGTCAATTATTATACAACCGGATCAGTGGTAGACTCTGCGACATCGGATGCAACGAAGCAGAGACTTCTCTTCAATGGAGAATGGGCTTGCTGGCTCAACACAGAATTGGGGTACACCAGTGGCATTAGCATGGAGATAGAAGCTGTTGAACAGGTAGCCGGTGTCTGATTTGGGATGCTAGAAGTCTCAATACGTCGCAGATGCCTCAGAGCATTATCATTGAGGTAAATTCTGCGATGCAGATGAGGCGGCTGTCAAAGATGGCTGTGGTGGATCCCTTGCGGCAGCTGGGAATTAAAGATGCCCAAAATAGTGTTGAGGCAGTTCAAGGTGAGCCATGGCTCATTTCTTGGGTCGGTGCTGCTGGCAGACCCATTGCAGGGTCTCAGGGGCCAGGTGAGTCCTTTCTTCTGCCCTTCTCAGGATGGAAAGTTTGCAGAGAGCACTTGCCCAGTTCTGTCACCCAAAGATGTCTTTATGGGAGGACAAAAGAGACATGTACCTTATTTTCAGGTCTATTTATTTGGCCCAAAAAGGTGGCTGAATTTTTTATACAATTGCAAACGTACTTCTGTCAATGTGAATAACAGTCCAGAGATTGGTGTGTTGGCTGTATTTAAAGATTTAAAATACAATAGAAAACTTGAGATGAAATCTTTTAAACTCATAAGTGTCAGGCTTATCCTCTGACAAACTGGCCTGTCGCCTGCTCCAAAGGCAATACAGACTCTCCATCTGCTTGAAGAAGAGGCCCTATATCCAAGCCTGCATCTCTGGGGTCACTAACAACACGGCTGAACTTTTCAAAATCTGCAAGGAACTTGCCAATCCTACTGCAGTCTCCATTTCTCCTCTGCCTTCCCTCTGCACTGCACTGGCCATTCACTTCTCACTTAAGCTCAGGGCATCCTGTCTGCAGTCTCCTCTACACCACTCACTTCTCCCTCTTCTGCACTCAGGCCTTCCTTGGCCCCACCTCCCCTCCTACTCTCCTCTTTCTCTCCCATATCACCTGATGAGGTTACTAGACAAGTCTGCTCTATGAAAGTCTCATACAAACAGGTGCTCCCCTGCTCCTCTAGAACTACCAAGGACAACATTGTTTGCCTTGCTTCAGCCTTGACTGATTTCTGCAATCACTATTTTGCCACTGGATCCTTTACCTCACTCCTCAGGCACTCCCTTGTGCATCCTCTCCTCAAAAAGCCACACTGAATCTGCTGGTTGTCTGCTGGTTGTTGCTTCAGAGCCACCAGAGACACAGAAACTGCACTGCTGAACACCTGTGAAGACTTGATCTCAAATCTCAATTCTAACTCCCGTTCACCTCCTTCTTAATGTTTCCTCTGCCTTTGATATGGTCAATCATGCCACCCTTATAACTTGACTATGTGATACCCTTGGCATCCCAGACCTGGCTCTGGACAGGTTGACCTCCTTCCTCTCTGACCGACCTTCCCAGCTTCAACTGGGCCATTTTCTCTTACCCAGCTCACTCTCCACCTGGGTGTCCCGCAGGGCTCTAGCCTCTCACCTTGGATTTTCAACATCTATCTGGTCCCACTAGCCCATTTGATCTCCACCTTCTCTCCTAACATCCAGTGTTATGCAGATGACACACAGCTCTCCTTCAACCTTCCCTCCTGTGCCTCCTCCTCCTCTTCCTCTCTCATTCCTGACTGCCTGTCTGCTATTCAGGCATGGTGAATTGCTAATCATCTCTGCCTTAATGCCAGTAAAACAGAGATCCTTCTCATTGGACCCCTGCTCCCTCCTTCTCTCCCACACTCTGGCAGCCCTCCATGGCCCCCCTCCACTCACCCTCCCGTGAGGCAAAAAACCTTGGTGTCATCTTCAACTCCTCTCTCTCCTTATCTCCTCACTTCACAGACCATTCCAAGAAGGCCCACTTTCAGCTGCTCCTCCTCAGAGGCATTCTCCCCTTCCTCACTTTCCCCCCGAAACTCACGGGCCGAATGATGGAATAAATGTGTGTCGAAAATGGGAGCGCAAGCGTGAATATCGCAGCGCAAACGTGAAAATGGCAGCGCACGCGTGCCGAAGCCGCGCACATCGATTCATGGAATTCAGTGCGCGTGTAAATCCTGGGATGTGCACTAAAATCGTGGGTGGTGCACGCGGGCGCACACGTCATTAAACGGTGCTCTGCATTTCAGGTCATACCACCGCTTATAGCAATCATCAGCTGTGCGCCTCACAAATCCGAGGGCACTAATGCGGTCTGCGATTGTCTGCCAGTGGGCCCTATCTTGAGCAGGCGTAGTCTTGCACCCTGCAGTCACTGCCATTTCGCGGCTATGTGCCAACACATAGGCCACAAGTGCATCTAGTTTGGTGTCATTGAAGCTAGGCTTTCTTGACGTGCCAGAGTGTGTAGCCATGTCTGGGATCCCAGCCTGTAGTGCAAGAGCACCCTTCTTCTTCTTGGAAGGTGGTGTGGATCCTGAGTGGCTTACGCCACTCTGGTTGGTAGGGGCAGAAGTGCAGGTGGACTGGGTACTGGAAGTTTCCAAAGGCACAATTACCAAAGGTCTCACTGCAGGCATTGGCTGCAGGGTGATGTTGGCAGGACCAGCCTCGGTGTGATGGACTTGGACCGACACTGTCCCGGCTGGGAGACTCGAAGCTGGGGTGGATTGAGCTGCAGCTGCCCCTGCAGCCTACTCACCCTGCCTACTTGGGGCAGCAGATGACATTGCTGCCCCAGATCCACGTGGCCTGGTGACAGCAATTTTCACCGCCACACGTGGCTTAGACTTGGTGACACGGAAGTCAGCCTGGGAGTCATCCTGTGCCGGTTCAGTTGACAATATGGGCCAGTTTAACAAGGGCTTAGCTGGGATGGTGTCAGCTACATTTCCCCCAACCATTGGGGGGGGCATAGGTGGGCCTGATTGGTCCTCCACACACTGGCCTCTTGGGCCACCCTGCACATCCTGGCCACATCCCCTACCGCGCCCACCTCCTTGAGCTCGGCCACCTTTGCGTCCCTTACTGCTTGGTCGCCTCCCAACCATGGCACTGATGTTGTTGTGCGTATGGGGGTTGCAGTAAACAATTGTCCTGGGCAATTGGAGTGAAAGGGGCAGGGTACTAGATGGAATTCGTACCCTAGTGCTATAGCAAGGCTGTCTGTGACGGTTCACGCAACGCACAGGCACCCCGAAAACAAAATTAAAGGTGCATGAACCCGCACTACGCTGTGGCACCCAGAAACATAAAAATAAGCGTACACGTGATACACGCAGCCTACAATGACCTCTGAAGGGGTATGTGACACACAGGGGCAACCACAGTTGGAAAATATGTGCGCGACTCACCGTCTGCCTGGTAAAAGAACATGAAAAAGACGCACGTGTGCGCGTTGGCAACACCCCCGCCAAAAGAAGAATTTAACGCTGTCTGAGTAAACAGGGAGTACGAACTGGAACCGTTGTGAAGTAATCACGTGTGAACCGACAAGAAGTACAAGAATCACCCGCTCGTTCTACACAAAAATCACGTACAAGTAAATGGCGTCCTACCGTACCTTTTAAGCCAGCCCACACGTGCCACTTCACTTACGCGCGTACGCGCTAAGGGCCTTTCCTCCAATTACACGCAGTGACACCCTGATGTGCATTTTTTCACGTGTACAATGAACATGCACCTGTGTTGTGGGAAACGCCTGCGCGCATAACGTCACAGGGCCTTTCCTCGAATTACACGCTGACATGCAGTTTTTTCACGTGCCAAATAACTCCATATCAAGCTGGCCACGCGAAAACACACGGAAGACCACGCTCATGCCCAGAAGGCCATTTTCCTTCCCCCCAGAGCCCCGAGCACGCTCCCACCTGCCATCTGCTGCTGCCTGCTTGCCTCGTGCCCTGCTGTTTGGTGCCTGCACGTGAGCCATCTGCAGGGGTCCAGTTGCTGTGACCACCCCTGCTGGCACAGAAGACTCCCGACTGGGATACCATTGCTCCACAGCCCAGCCCCAGGACCCAGTTGCCCACCCACACCTGCCTCTGCGGTTGCTATGTTGGACACAACACCATCTGGCACCACTGGCAACCCCCAGCCAGAGAGGCAGAGGGCTACCAGCTTCAGTGCCAATGAAGTTGGTCTTCTGGTGGAGCAAGTCCTGGGGCAGTATGATGCCCTCTTTGGAAGGTCGCGCGCCGCCAATGAAGGACGGAAGAGGATATGGATGGACATTGTGGCTGCCAACAACGTGGAGGGGTGGCAGCCCGTGACATTCAACACGTCCGGAAGCACTGGGAGGACTTCACCAGGACCCTCAACAAGGCCCGGCGCATCTTGAAGTCAGCGGATGGTGAGGGGTGCCGGGTCCGCCTAACAAACAACCAGATGAGGGTCTTGGAACGTATACACCCAGCGCTCCACATCCAGGTCCTGGAGAGGCAGACCCGTCTGGAGTTGAGCGGTAAGTGTACATGCGTACTGATTGGACACTGCGCATGTTGAGGTGTGCCAGGAGTGTGCAGGTTCAGCATATGTCTTTGTAGGCCCATGCATGGTTGTGTATGTACAGGGACATGAGGCTGCCGCATGTGAGTCCTGTCATGTGTGAGACACATTAATGGTGTATGTGTTCAAATGCATGCTGCGCAAATGCATGTGTGGGTGCACACATGTTAAAATTTCTGTGTATGTACTGTGGCATGGTTGTGGTGTCACACATGGATGCTGGTTCCAGCTGTATGTATCTGCACTATGTACATGTGCATTTGTGTGTATTTGACAAGTGTACAACTGTGATACAACATGGATTAATGTGACACTGACATGTAGGAGGCTGATTGCCAGATGTGACATGGATGGCAATGTTATCACTGGGACAGGTGGTGCAGATGTACAGATGCATGTGAGTCTGGTGGCGTGTGTGCATGTGTTCTGCACTCCCCGTGTTGCATGTGACGTCAGGCTCACCTTCGGCTGCTCATGCTGTTGTTTGTGTATGGGTGGTGCTGCCCGGTGCAACATTCCTGTTGATTTGCTCATGTGCGTGTGTTGAAATGACATGTGTGTTGGGGAGTGTGATGCCATGTCTGAAGTTTGACACTGCCACTCATGTACAACTGTCATGTGTGTATCAGCCCATTGTACAGTGCCCTGATGCCTGTGTTCTATCTCTCCCTGTCTGCAGCGTCAACTAATGAAGAGGGCGGAGAGGGTGCTGTGGAGCAAAGCGGCAGGGATCGCACCGCCAGCCGGAGACGCAAGGCCCAACTCCCCTCCCATGTTGTCATCTCGTCGGGGAGTGAGGAGTCCGGTGCCACATCCCAGGCCGCAGCTGCCGAGGGTAGGTTCAAGAGGCAGAGGTCGGAGGTGGACTCCTCGGAAGCAGAAGGAGCAGCTGAGACCCCACAGGGTCCTACAGAGGAAGATGGCACAGAGTCATCCAGGTTGGTGGGGGGTTTGGTGGAGGAGGAGGCCGTGGAAGGGACACACACGAGGTGTAGAGGGGGATTCCACTGGTGTTAGTGGTGCAGTCCAGGGACAGGAGGCAGCACAGGCCACCGCAGAGGTGCCTGTGTGTAATCCTGTCCCCGATCCTGTGACTGCATCATCCCGCACCAGCATGGATGCCTATGTCCAGACCCATTTTCAGGGAGGGGATGAGTGCACAACAACCGGCCTTCCTCTCCCTGCAGACGTGGCAATCCGGGACCGGGTTGAGCCTGTACTGGCTGGGATGGCGTTGTGTCAACGGGGCATGCAAACTGACCTGCAGTGTTTTCGTGAAGACACTGCACGTCATCTCGTATGCCTCTTTGACTGCATTGACCTACTAGGACGGGTCACCAGTGCTGGATTCCTCCGTTTGCTGGACCTTCTTCCGACCCCCTCCTCACCTCAACCCCCTATGCGCCAGTCGTCCTCTGTGACATCTTCCAGCCCATGTATCACCTGGGTACCCTGTGGAGCTGCCTCTGACCCAGCGGCCAGGCTGGTGGAGGGCACATCCCTGCCACAGTCGGGAGTCGGAGGTCCAGCAGGGGTGGCCACCCCAACAACTGGACTCCAGCGGGAGGATGACGTGCAGGCAACAGCGGGCAGGGCACATGCACAGCAGCAGCAGGCTGAAGGTGGGAGCAATGATGGCTCGGGGCCAACAACATCAGAGGGACAGGCATCAGCCGGAGGGCAGGGGGACCCTGGATTAGGAGTGTCTTCCGTGTGGCAGCGGTTGGGCCAGGCCATAGATGCGGAGCAGCGGCGAGCGGAAGAGGCACGGCTCACAATGGTCAGGGCTGAGAACTCCATGCGCAGGTCGCTGAGGCGGGCCGAGTGCCTTGAGGCAATTCGCAGGGAGTAGGAGTTGAACATGGCATTGTCCCTGCGAAACCTCAGAGCCATGGAAGAGGCCTGCCTCCAGGACATAGACGAGGAGTTTGATGATGCCCTGGCCCGGGAAATCAAAAAGTGAGCCGTCAGACCAGCCTGCCGCCATTGTATATAGTTTGTAGTGTTAGGTTGAATTTTCGTTTTGCTTTATTTTGGGGTGCTTGGACAATGCCCCACCCTTTTGTATATACTTATTTCCTAGGTAGTTTTTTTATAGGTTTCATTTCATTTGTTGGGCTCATGCACCCTGGATTGAATCATTTCACATAGTTGAACTGTGGATTTATGAAAACAAATTTCTTCTAATCACCATGGATCAATGGATTTTACAATTTACGTTTCCTTTGGATTTGCTTTGGTGGACGGAGAGTTGTCAAGGGTTTTGACCCATGTTGAATCAATAGACTGGGTAGATGTGGGGATGAGCTGTCGCCGCCCATTATTCTATCCCAGAACAAACTAAATCAATAGACTGGGTGGATGTGGGGATGAGCTGTCGCCGCCCACATTCACGCCAGAATCCAGGAGAACTGCGCAGTTTGCGCACACCAAAATGGTCACCTAATCTGCCACCCACCAGTGCAAAGAAAGGTGGTTCTGTTCAAAATCTGTTTTTTTATGTCAAAAAGTTGCTAAAATCATGGGCACAAGACCACTCTAAAGATACAACCTTCTTGTGGGGGGTTCCACATCACCACTCTACTATAAGGATGCCATCAAAACAATGTTAAGCAAGGGTCTTATACTATCAAGCAAAAGACCACTCTATTGAAATGCATTAATTCAAGACAGATCCCAAAAATGGGTGCAGTACCAGCTTTGTCCACAAACCGGCGCTAGCGGTCTAAACTCTGACAGTAGGACTGTATCTCAGGAGTGCAAGAGGATCCAGCCTAACTGGGACTTCAAAGCCTGTTGGTTAATTAAAAATCTTAGCCACCTGCTGTTCCCAGAGGCCAAGAGGTTGAGAACTCTTAACACCCCAGAGACTCACAACAGGAGGCAGGATATCACATGGACCTTCTGAGTGAGAGGGAGGGGGTTTCCCCTTCAGCCTGGAGGAGAGAGACAATAGCCCCTTTCAGTTGAATGGGGTATGTTAATTTTGAATGTTGTCGGTAAACAGAGAGCTGCCTGTGAGCAGAGACATGTGTACCTGACCCATCCAGCTTCAAGGGGCGGGCCAGACTTGAGTGTGGATTCCTATTGCAGCAAATATATATTTTATAGAAACATTGATAACTTATTGTAACCAAATGACAGGAATGTACAACTTTGAGATTCTTAGTATGAAAAATGCCCTCACGATTTGAGTCCAAACTCCAATTTCTACGGTGTTCTAGGACCAAACCCCGCTATTTATTGATATTACAGACACCGGGTTTATGCTAGAAACCTAGTAAATAGCTGGAATGTGTGTAGAAGGAGGGTGTACATTGGTGTAATTTTTTATACAGATTTAACATTGGTAAACCAATTAAAAACAAAATTAAGTTCTCATTTTTTAATGCAAGCCCCCAGGAAGATCAGGGTCGGACAAGCATGGACCATAAGGAATCTGTAATATGTACATGTAATTTCAACAAATTGTGTATCTAGGAAATATGTATTTGGGTCAGAAATAGATTTGTGTGCAATTTGACAAGGGGAGGTTCCTCTGACCATAAAACCTACAGCATCACTCTGACACTCCATTTCTTCCCCCCAATCAATGGAGAGAGGAAATCTTGGCCAATGATAAGTGAGAGGGGCAGGCTTAGCTAGGCCCAGGCACACACCCATTTTCAAAACAAATAAAAAGTGCCACTGAAACCCAGGTAGGGAGATTCACTTTCCACTTTCTTGCGGGACGCTTTGACGGGAGACTTCAGACTTCACATCCAGAGATCCAGACTTCAAATCCATCAATCTCCAGAGACCAGAAATTAACTCCAGAATTTGTAGCAGAGAGGCCTGAATCCACAAGCTGAATCCTCTTCAGCAGGCCTCAAAACCAACCAAACTATTCAACAGCCGGGCGAGCTGTTTGAATTCTTTGCCAAGAACTTTTGCAAGAACCTGTAGCAGTATCCAGAAAGCAGTGCTGTATCCGGAACCAGAGAGAACCAGAGACCAGACGTTGTGAGCAGAACCGCCAGAAGTCCTGTTCAACCTGCTGACCAGATCCGTGACAAGGCCGATTCCTGTCCAAAGTCTAGTGTGAGTACCCAGCTAGCACTGTGCCAAAACCAATTTCTTAGTGTAAAATAATCTAATTAAAACTATTTTAACCTATTTAGAACTACCTCATAGGAATCGTGTGTGTCATTCTGTCCTTTTTAAAGCTGAAAACTGTCATCTGCCATTTTGAACTTTTAAATTTCAAATCCGAAAAACTACCTTCACAAAATCGTCCGTATCTCTGGAACCGTTTGTCCTAGGAAATTTAACTGTCATTTTAAAGGTTAGAATCTAAGCTTTCCCACGAATCTAGAACCGACTTCCTACTCCTTATAGTGCCTCCGTAATTACGCTCGACGCGCGAGCCTAATTTGCTGCGATTTGACATTTGCAATCATTCCAGCCACGTGTGAAAATATTTGCCTTTGCTTTCATCCTTGAAATTCGTTTTTAACCTGCTAATTACTCATAGAGCATTGCTAAAGTGAGCCTGAACTAATACCAACTAGCTATCACTCACCCTGAACCTCTACAGGGAATTAAAATCAATTTTAGCATCATTTCATTTCATTGCCACCACATTCAAAGCATTTTGGGCCTGTGTTTTAAAATCATACCGGTTTTCCTCTAAGCTTGCAGGGGGGGAACTGAATTTCGTATTGTATTTGATTGCATTCCTGAGAACTGTGTGCTCTTCTTTCCATCTCCTTATATTGCATAAAGGGGGGGAGTGAATTGTCAAGGAAAAGTGATTACATTGTCTTTTGTTGAAGCCATATCCAGTTATTTTCTGTACTGCATTTCATTCATCATTGCGTTTCCTTGAACCATATAAAGCATTCTTTCCCACCTTATTCTTCTGTTCCTATTCATAAGTAACCAAGAACTGTGCTACTGTAGGATTGCCTATTGCTGATTACTGCTCATATTCACAAGTGTGCTATCCATTATCAATTTATTTATAGACGTGTGATATATATATATATATATATATATATATATATATATATATATATATATATATATTGTTTAGTTTTTCAAATAAACCTTTTAAATTTGCAAGACAAATCTACTTCTTGGCTCAGTGGTGTCAGGAGGATTTTAAGAGAGGGGTGTTATACAAGGGTTCATCATCCAGATGATTTATTACTTCCATGTGTGGTATTCGCTCATTGGTTTACTGCATGTCACAATGTGGGTTTACACAATCACTGGCACCCAGTGTGTGTGTGTGACGGACATGTGTTGATGTACATAGTTGACTTTTGGTTTGTAATAGGCCTTTCAGTGTGGGGTGGATGGGAAACTTGATTGGGTCTCAAGACTGGGGTGGCGTGCAATGGGATTTTGGTGGACATGAGGCCCATGAATGTGCATCTTCATGACATGTTGGGGGGGACATGAGTCGGGGCCTGCTGGGACATGAGTCGAGGCCTGCTGGCAGGTGCCCGTCAATGCTGGGTGGGTGGGGGTACAGGGGGACATGAGTCGGGGCCTGCTGGCAGGTGTCTGTCAATGCTGGATGGGTGGGGGTGCAGGGGGACATGAGTCGGGGCCTGCTGGCAGGTGCCCGTTGATGCTGGGTGGGTGGGGGCGCAGGGGGACATGTGTCGGGGCCTGCTGGCAGGTGCCTGTCGATGCTGGGTGGGTGGGGGTGCAGGGGGACATGAGTCGGGGCCTGCTGGCAGGTGCCCGTCAATGCTGGGTGGGTGGGGGTGCAGGGGGACATGAGTCGGGGCCTGCTGGCAGGTGCCCGTGAATGCTGGGTGGGTGGGGGTGCAGGGGGACATGAGTCAGGGCCTGCTGGCAGGTGCCTGTCAATGCTGGGTGGGGGTGCAGGGGACATGAGTCGGTGCTCACTAGTGCATGGTGACATGTGGGCTGGCTGGGGGGCATGCCCAGGGTGGATGGGCTTCCTGCGGGGCATGCCCATGGTGGATAGGCTGCCTACGGGATATGACCAGGGGTGCAGGGTAGTCCCCTGTGGTGTGGGCTGCCTGCAGGGGCTGCGGAGGGGGTAGAGGGCACACCAGGGAGGACCCACACTGCCAATTCATATGTGTAACTCCCCGCACACCCCTCAGAATACATGTACCCCTCTCTGCAAGCGAAATCACGCATGAAACTCCCTGCGCACCCCTCAGAATACACATACCCCGCTCTGCAAGCGAAATCTCGTGTGAAACTGCCCCCGCACCCCACAGAATACACGTACCCGCTCGCCTAAGGACTATCGCGTGTGACACTTCCCACGCCCCCCAGAAATACACGTACCCCACTCACCGAAGGCCTATCTCATCTGACACTTCCCACGCACCCCAGAAATATACGTACCCCGCTCAGACAGCGAAATCACATGTGAAGCTCCCTGCGCACCCCTCAGAATACACGTACCCCGCTCTGCAAGTGAAATCGCGTGTGAAACTGCCCGCGCACCCCACAGAATATACGTACCCCACTCACCCAAGGCCTATCGCATGTGAAACTCCCCACGCACCCCTCAGAATACACATACCCCGCTCTGCAAGCGAAATCGCGTGTGAAACTCCCCACGCACACCACAGAATACACGTACCCCACTCACCCAAGGCCTATCGCGTGTGACACTTCCCGCACACCCCCAGAAATACACGTAACCCGGCCGCCCAAGGCCTATCGCGTGTGAAACTCCCTGCGCACCCCTCAGAATACACGTACCCCGATCTGCAAGCGAAATCGCGTGTGAAACTCCCCGCGCACACCAAAGAATATACGTACCCTGCTCGCCCAAGGCCTATCGCGTGTGACACTTCCCGAACACCCCCAGAAATACACATACCCCGATCGCACAAGCCCTATCGCGTGTGATAATTCCAGCGCACGCCAGAAATACACGTTCCCCACTCACGCGATTGCAGTGTAGTGGTCCTGTAAACTGGTCCAGGGTTAGCACGGCCCTTTGTGCTGCATTGGAGATTTCAATTGCTTTTCCTTGCGCAAGGGCTGTTCTTGGGGGCGTAACTGGTGCTGCGGGATGTTCTCTGCGCCAGCAATCATTATGGCTCGGGAATTCCATGAATACACGGTGTGCCAGAATGATGTTTAGCGCACACGGCTGGCACACGCTCCCTCTCTGTGCTGCTCGCATGCGATGCCTCTGCGCTGAAATCTATGAATTACCCCGCCTATGTCTCCAGAGGTCTGGTCCTCTCCAGGCTGGACTATAGTAACAGCCTCTTCCTCAATCTGCCTAACTCCCCCCTTCGCCCCTTCAACTAATGCAGAATAGGACTGTGAGACTTATCAAGCCCAGGGACCGCATCTCTTTGGCCCTAAAATCTCTCAACTGGCTCCCGATTTCTGCAAGGATCAAGTTCAAGAGCCTCTGCATCACCCACAAGGCTTTCTGGGGCCTAGCAGCCTGCTACATCCAACTCTCTTCCCATAAATACCTTCTTGTTTGAGCCCTTTGGTCTTCTAGCTCCAACTCTCTGCAGATCAGAGTCTTTTCAAAGAAGAGAGTGGTGGGTAGATCTCTCTCATCCGCAGGTGCCTCCTTCTGCAATGGCCTTCCTGCCCCTCTCAGACTTGAGCTGGATCTCCTTAATTTCCAGAAGCTTCTCAAGACCTTCCTTTTCTCTTCCTCCTCCCCTCTTCCATACCCTGCTAATGTCCCTGCCTGCCTCTTGACTGGTTGCCTGGCTCCTTCAGATTCTTAAAGGGCACCAGGCCCTCCTCGTCCAGTCTATCCCTGCACTTGGTCTCCACTGAAACACCCCAACCTGAACCTGACCGAGCCCCCTACCATGGCTGTGCCTGCACCCCTGAGCCATCCAGCCCCTTACCTCCCTCTTAGCACATGGACCTTCCTTCCCCTGCACTCTCTGCATTCCCCTGGGTCTGTCCACATGGCCTACCCTGGCACTCGCTTATCCTAGGGACCCTTCTGCCCTGAATGGCACTCCCCCCTTTTCTTCTTGTTGCTGCACTTGTATGATCCGAATGTCACAAGATCTAGTAGGACAGTTTTTGTTTTTGTCCTCCCTGTTCTCCCCCCCTCTTGTCTTGTTGCACCTTGAATCACATTGTGTATAGGCGCATTTTAAATACCCAATAAATAAATAAAACCAATAGATATCAGTTAATATTCTGGTGCTTGTATACTTGGCTTGATAATGAGAAAATGGAGCTGGAATCATTCACCTTTTACACGGACACCATGCTTTTATACTTTTTAGTTTTTTAAATTTTTTGCATTAGTTTATCAAACAAAAAACGTTTACAAATTGCATTTCAGCTGTTCCATCCCCCTTAGTTCAAGTTATATAGTCTCAAGGTCACACACCAAGTCACAGGTAGGTCAAAGATCTTCAGTCTGAAGGTTTCTGTTTTGTAGGTCATCCATTACAAGGACCTGGTTCAAAAAGTTGACAACTGACGAAACTCGAGAGACTGTATCGCTGTTTGTAAAGGTGCGCCACCAGTCCCCTGGACACAACGATGGGACGGTCCTGATCAATGAACCAGTGTAATACGCTAACCTCGGTCAGCCCTGTGCAGAACAGCAACAGATGCTTCAGGGTCTCCACTTGACCAACCTCCAAGCAAAATGGACACTGACTTGTGTTTTTTGCATGTGTTGGAGATCTTGATACACTTATTTCGTTAGTTGGAAGCAACTTCAGTCTAAGCCGCTGAAATTGGTTTCTCAGTTGTTTATTTGGGAATTTCCCCAGATATTTTCGGGAAAGTTCCCAACTCTCTCACTTCATGATCCAGCTGCCGGTACAATTTATATGTTAAGGCTTTTTCCAGGGTTATGAACTAATCAAACTCGTACAGTTTTGTTCTTACTCTGCACAGGTTTGTTAATAGATCCTCCGTAGTACATCCAATCTACTTCAACTTAAGGTTGTTAGCATCCACCCAGTCCCCGTTGGTACCTTTTTCCATTTCGTTGTATATAAGCAAAAAGAGTGCCGGCCTAGAAACCCCAAGACATCTCCCATATAATGCCAGTCTCTTCCATACCAGAGTTGCCTGTAGATGGAGGGTACCTAGTTCTCTTTGAAAAATGTACATAGGAAGTGAGCCAGGAACTCCCAAAACTTTCCTCCAAATTGCACTTTTGGGCTTGAGCAAAGAATTGTCTGGGACATTCAAAATTGCCTCTGATCAGTAGGTGAGGGTTGAAACAACTTTCCTTTTGAAGAAGTCTAAAACCGGGACAAGTGTAAAGCGTCCATATTTCGTGTGTGGACTGGCTCTCCAAAGCTTTAGTTTTGCTACAGAGGAAATCTACCATTGGGGTTTCGACGTTGCTGTTGTTGATCACGGTTCCGAAATATTTGAATGCTGCCACCTGTTCAATCTTTGTTTGACCCAGGTGCCATTCAAAGGTGTTGTGTTTGCTGTTTTATTTCCTAGTTCTTTTTTTTATTTTTTTTATTTATTTATTTACAAGTATATACAAAAAACAACTTCATAGTACAGAGGAACAACAAGGAAAAGAAAAAAAAAACGGATCAAACAAAATCATTGAACATGTTCCAAATCTTTTCATATGAAGACAACTTACATTTCAATTTGTAGATCATTTTTTCTGTTCTAGACAGACCATAATACCAAGATCTTCGTTTTCTCCATATTAATCTGGAGGTCGTTCTTGTCTATGTATTTCCTTAGTTGGTCTAGCTGCTGCTGAAGACCAACCACTGTTTGATCTATTAGGACTAAATTGTCACGTAGGGGAGCCTACTAAGGTGAATCCCACCAAAACAGGGGGGAAACGTGTCAAGTGTTAGACCAATGTCTGCCAAAAAACATTTTAAGATTTCTGGTGCCAGCGGACAGCCCTGCTTTAGCCCTCTAGATGTTCTGATTTCTGCTGACAGAAGAACAGATTGATGTAAACCTATTCTCTTTGTGGTGTTTGAGTGAAGAGCCAGGGGGTTCAAAATGGAGCTTGAGCATTTCAGCCTTTGCAATTTTTCCCACAGAGGTTTTTGGTCTACCTGATGTAACGCCTGGACAAGATCGATAAAGGCCAGGCAGATATTTGTCTTGCTTTTCCATGCCCTTCCCATTAAGATACTTAGAATCAAGATGTTGGCCCCAGTTCCAATCCCTCTCCTGAAGCCTGTTTGAAAAGGGTTGTTATAACCCCTTGTCTCCAACCACTCGGTTAGTCGGGACCAGAGGAGCATGCCATTGATCTTACATCAAGAAGGGCGATTGGACGATAGTTCTTAGGATCTTCCCTGTCGCCCCTCTTGAAGATCAGACCCACTATTGCTCTCCTCCAGGAGTCCGGGATGATGTGGGTGTTAGTTATTTGTTCAAAGAGGAGTTTTACAAACCTGGCCCATTCCTCTGGGTGTTATTTTAACACTGTGCTGGTGAGGCTATCAGAGCCAGGCGCACAGGAGCCTGACAATTCCTGCAGCTTTGTCCTTATTTGTCCAGGTCATGCAGGACGTCCCAGTAGGATGCTTTCTCATAAGTCTTGGTGGTGATTGGGTTCTCCTTCTCTTCGTATAGTTTGCTAAAGTGAGAAATCCAGACTTCTTCCCGGATGTTATTGGTTTCAGATAGCCTTACGTCCCCTGAGCAGAAGTTAATGAGGGACAAAAAAGTCTCTCACTTGTCTCCCACAAACTGTTTTTAGCATAGTCTCTGAGTCCTTTTTATAGAGTTTTTGTCTGTGGGCACATAGCCAGTTTGTATAATCCAAGGCAGACGTTTTTACTTTGAAAATGTCCTCTGGGGCCTTTGTTCGGCTAGCTCTGTGTTTTATTCACCTCATTATCTTTCTTTTTTCCACCACCAATGCGTCAAAAGAGTCTAATGTTGTTAACTGGTTTTTATGTCTGCCTTGGTTTCTGGTGGAAAACACCTCAATAGAGGGGTATAGTCCACATTGGAAACTGCTTCCAATGAGTCATTCTCCTGATGGTCGTCAGAGAATTTCTCTGTGAGCTTCTTATTCACGATTTTTGGCATCCTAAATCTCCTTCCTCCATTCCAGTGCTCTGCAGGTTATGCCCATTTATGCCCAAATCCCGAGGGTTCTGCTTCCCAAGACATTTACAACAGATGGGGATCACTATGGTTTGTAGTGATTACTGTAAAAGAATGGACAACAGGCAGGAAAGCTCCCAAGACAAGGATATAATCGAGCACTACCTTTTTTCCGTCTCTTGTCCAGATCTTACTTGGGGGGATATCACCCACCATATGGCCATTTAAAAAGTGCATGTTTCTTTCTGTCATTAGAGTTTTCCAAGCCGATCTTCTTAAGGCTGAAGGGGTTTGATTAAGGTCACCAATGGAAGTGCTGGGCCCCAACATACAGGTTGCGTTTAGGCCGCCACACGAAACGATGTTTGTGGCTTCTTGATGGATATACGCATTGTCAAGCAATGTTTCTACAAGGTTCAAACAGGCTTTGGTCGTAATCGCCATCAGGTTCCAGTATAAGCTCATAATTGCCAGGCGCAACCCCTTCACCTGGCGTGATTCCACCATCGCGGGAGTCCACCCGTGATGACTTCCTGCGCAAACAAGTTTGAGAAAACCAGCTGGGTCCGTTTCCAGCCAGCTCCTGGTCTAACTGCAGGAAGGAGACCAGACGAAGGTCTTCTCTTTGTCCCCTTGGCAGCTGGGCTCAGGAATATCCATCCATCCATCTAAACATGGTTTTTGCATTAGCCAGGCCTCCTGGCAACACAACAGGTCATAATCTCCTAAATGTATGTCACTTTGTGTTCCATGATGCCATCTTCAGCCGCATGCCGGTTTCCCCTGCTGGTTCTGCAGCTCTGCACTGGTTATGAACCCCTCCACAAATGATAATTTTGCATTGACCATTGCCAACAGAGTAGTATGGTCCTTTAGTGCCTCATATACATTTGTGAATGGCGCCATTGCTATGGTTATTGAGGACATTATTGTTAGCAAGTCTGGTTTTTTGGCGTCAGATCGGGGGCTGGATGACAAGGGTCTACTTCTGTCACCCCTTCTTTCAGTTATCGAAAGTTCTGTGAAAGCCTCTGAAGATGATAATGAATCCAAAGGTTGCCTGATGGAAGGAAAGGCAGGGGACGCGACCTATGGCAGGGCACTCGTGGCTGGCAGGTCTTGGGAACAGGGGGCAGAGAGCACACCATTTTCCCCTGCTTCCCTGTCACTCCACACCTTGTCCAATGTTACTGCTGAGTCGTTTGGAGTTTGGGCAGCCAATTTCTTGTGACCACGACTTTTGTTATTACATCCTGTGCTTTTGGTTGCCCCCAAGGACCTGGCTTTAAGGGCGATTGCGTGTTGTTTGATCTTGATTTTTTGTAGTTGGAGTTCACGGGTTCCCTGGTTCATGGTTATAGCCCCAATATCGAGATTGGGTCTAGTCCTGGCCCCAGTTGGCAGTCTGGATGCTGTTCTAGACTATGTTAAGCTACTATCTAGTCAAGAATTAGGTCTCGGTTCCCTGTTTGTATTTTGAGGGTTTCTCTTTTTTTGAACTGGGGGTTGATCAACACTTCCCCTGCTCCCTCCAGAATTTCTGCATCCGAGAGTTTGCCTGTTGCATCGAGAATGTTTTTTTTTGTTTATTTTGTTTTCTTTTTTAAATTTTATTTATTCATTTTAAGTGAACAGCAACAATTAATAAACATAACATTGTATAAACAGTTTGTAAAATATATTAAATACAGCAAGAACAATAAAAAAACAATGCTTTTACTATTTACATGAGAGAGAAAAAAAAACAAATTATAATGGAACTAATACAGATTCAAAACATTTTCCCAAGTTTTTGCAAAAGTGTTAAATTTTCCCTGTCTACGGTAAATAATCTTTTCCATGCTAGCAAGACAATACATTTCTTGTATCCAATCCACAGATTGTGGTGCGATTTGAGACTTCCAGCCCCGTAAAATCATTTTCTTGCACATTGTTGCTCCACTGAATAGTATTTTTTTTTGTGAATGAGAAAGGACCTCTAGCAAATCTTCACTTCCTAAAACCATAGTTATAAACCATAGTTTTGAAATCCAGAGTGATATCCAAGTCTAAAACTCTCAAACACATTTTACAGACATCGTGCCAAAAGCCTCAAATCCGAACACAGTCCCAAAGCATATGCTCAAGACTCCCTACATCACACATACAGCCCCAGAACACATCAGAATCAAGCATGCTTCTTTTAATTAATCTTTCTGGACTCCAATACACTCTGTTGAGAATCTTAATCTGTCTAGATCGTTCACTCAGGCGGAGTGAACATAATTTTACATTTCTACACATGTCACACCAGATCTCAGATGTAATCTCCGCCCCCAGCATTTTACACCACTTGTCTCTTAGTTCAGTATTTTCTTTGTAATTTGTTACAATTTGCTTGTAAATTCTACTTCAACTGAACCCTTAGCTCGTTCACTTTCTCTAGTGAACAGATCAAGGTCAACATCAACTGCATTCACAACCTCTTTTGAGGTGGCAGAGAGGAAAAGAAAGGGCTCGGGTTCCTGCTCACTCCAACCCTTCCCTCCTGGTTGGATGCAAGAGAAGGCCTCCTCTGGATGGCCGAACCGGTTTGTCAATAGGGGGGGCAGATAAGGAGTCTATGGACTGGGAGGCCTTCTTGGTCAGAGGGTTTTTAAGTAAGTCAATGTTCAGTGAAAGGGTTTGGGGTGTTGGATCATGGACTTGAGCTATCACGTTCACCTTCACCCTTTGGAATGCTGGTTCTTCAAGTCCTAGGATAAGCTCTCCTCCTTGGTCCGCAATACTCGTACCCAGGAGTGGGACTATGGAAAGGGCTGAAAGATCTGATCTTTCAAAGCTGAAGTCCTTTGCCAATGATTCGTCATTGACCCTGAGGTGACCTGGTGACTACTCGCTCCTGGTCACATCACTCTGTGAAGTCTGGCCGCCCTCTCTGTTTATCTCTACCCCGCTAGAGCCAACGGTGTTAGAAAATGATTGGAGGAGATCTATGCCACCTCTGCTGCCTCTGCCGCTCCAGCCGCCAAGATCGCTGCTGCCGGGGAAGGGGGTGGGAGGGTAATGCAAAGGTGTAAGGCTCATGTGAGTTATCATTGTGGGAAGAGAGGACACTGGGGGTGGTAAATCATGTTCTATTGACAAAGCTGCTTTATCTTTAGTGTGCAACACAGCACACATTTCCATGGATGGAAGCATATTACAGTGATTGTGATTTCTGGCTTAACAGTCATGGTTAGACATAAGCGAAATATTTAGTGAGGCTGTTTTTCTGGTACGCTTACCAGCAGTTCTTGCAGTGATGGTTGCTTTTTCGCAGGGAGCCCTGTTGGAGACGGGATACCTGGACCACCCAGTCCTGCAACCTTGCAGTTCTCAGGGTCCTGGTCTCTTCCATCCAAAGCCTTGGGCCCCCTTCCTCTGCCTTCCTCCAGCAGACTGCCAATCGACTGAACTCGGTGTCAAACTCTGCGCCGGCACTCCATGCCCCAGAGGCAGGTCTTATAGTGATTCTTAAAGCTGCTGTGTCGAGAAGATGTGACCTGTGTTCACAGGCTTCCACGATATACAGAAAGAGGTAAAACTGCCACGCTTATAAGCTGAGTGTCCGGGCCACTGCCGAGCGACTGAACTCGCTGCCAAACTCCGCGCCGGAGCTCCGAGCCCCGGAGGCATGTCTTATAGTGATTCTTAAAGCTACACCATCAGGATGATGTGAACCGTGTTCACGGGCTTCCACAACATTTTTGTGTTTAAGTATTGTCATTTTGAGTTAGTGTGTGATTCGTGTACTTTCCAAATCAATTATACAAAACAGTGAACTATTTTAGTTCGTGAAAGTCAAACATTCACAAATAATTGCACTTAGCCGTTTGATAAGAACTGGGAAATAATGTGTCAAGAGCAGAAATTGCTGATTGGCTAAAATCCCAGCTTCACCTCTTTACCAAATACTGTGATCATAGCAACTAATATAATTCTGTGGTGAATAACCTGTCAATATTTCCAGTCAATAAACATTTCCAAAATGTCAGCTCCTAAGAATGGTTTAATTCACAGGGCATAGCCTTCAAATAGGTCACACTCATGGTCTAATTGGCTTTAGTGTTGGTTCATATATAACATTAGTGGCCTTGATCTATTAAATACCATAAAATAATGTGTTTCTATTTCTAACAGCAATACTGCTTGAAAAGCATAGCCCTCTTCTAGTCTCACTCGATGTCTGCATACAAGCATGTGTCTGATAGTGTCTAATTTATATACATTCTCTATTCTGTGCTATAATATCTGTACCTTTCTCGTTGCTTCCAATCTGTCTCCATGCATGAGCATTTTTACACTGAGAATACTAATATGAGTCTCCTGCCTATGCTGGGGTATATGTACCATTTTCATACTGCTACTGATCATTATATTGCAAGTACACTACATCCTCCTCTCAGCTGCTATTTTTGAAATGTGTCTTATACTTATACTAGAACAAACGTACCCTTATGGTGGACTGCTATTGTTGCCCTGGAAACGCCACTTCTTAATTATGCTGATTCCAACAAGTCTGCAGAGGGTTAGGGACTGTAAGGGAGTACTCATGCATGTATTAATTGCTGCAGGAAGCATATCAAGTTATGGATAGTAATCAAAATGAGGAAGGAGGGAATCTGAGATTCTCTATCCCTTCATTTCTTTGGTTTGGGGCAAAGACATCTGTGCCATGGGCCCCAAAATTCCCTAAAACATCCATTCTCTCACCTCCAGTGAGCAGGGTCATGGGTACACATTTCTTAGTTGCAGGGGGACTTGTTTTGGGGATGCTTAGACAGAAGAGCATTCATCTTCCTTGGAGATCCTGTCTCTCTGGTGGGGGATTTTGGGGCAGACTGTCATCCCAATCATGTTGCAATGACTCCTTCCTCGAAGTGTTCCAAAGATCAATCCGGTAAGGGGAGCCTATTGTTGTTTATATAGGCAAAATGGTGCAGTGGATAGGTCCACAGCAAGGCTATGATCAGCGGTCCAATGTGGGCTACTGTAAAAAATGTCCTTTGCAAGCTGATGTCATATACAGGGTGCCTTGCCTGCAAGAAGTGGGAAGGGTGGACAGGACGTTTAGGAACCCTAGCACAAACCAAGATGTTGAGACCCTTCTGTGGTCTGAACCTCTCCTCTGAACTACTCAAACTCTTCCTGCTTCCTCTGTCTGACTACTTCCAAAGGACTCCAATAATCAGCACCCTGGCTTGTGATGGCTATTGTCCTGACAAGACTCTCTTTGAAGCACCAGTTCACAGGGAACTACCTATGGAGTTGCCCTATTCCCTGCCGGAAGGTGTCAACAGTTGCATGATAAAATCAAAGAGAGGTTTCCCGATCTGCATCCCAGATGGTTGATGTTGGTACACCTAGGCCATGTAGCTAATACAAATCTGGCCCTGTCATGAATGAGTCACTGCCCACTAAACTGACAATAATATGACATTCAACGATTTTGGCTGTATTACTGAGTAACCTTGGTAGCAACCATGTTGGAGCTACCCATGGCTTATATTTAGTTTTTAATAACTGCCACCAGGGTGATAGGGTCAACAATTATATTTTATACCAGTTAAAGCAGCACCTCATCCCGTTGGAATTTTTTGTTCAAGCAGTTGTGGCCAGGGCTACACATGTGAGCTTTGAACCTGCCCTAATGTCACTGCAGGGCGCTGTTGGAGATATCAGGACAAAATCCCAGAAAGGTGGTTGTGTGCATAACGCTTCTTGGCATGGAGCATTATGAAAGTGGGAATTATCAGTTGTTACTTTCAAATAGAGAATTATCCGCATCATTTCATTCTTTTAAAAGCAAAAAGCTCAGGACATCCTCCCTCACCAGATGGCATTTTGTAAGCTAGCTATGCACCTGTACTGCGACATGACACTAGATTTAGACCCCTTTCCTTGAGAGTGTCCTGCCCCAGTATGAGAAGATGACTACCAGTATGACTACTAGTTCTTGTTGATCCGACTACTCACAATTTCAAAGAAAAAAGGATGGCTCACTGTGAGAAAAGGCAAATAATCATTGATGCTCTGATGGGACCGGCACTTAAGATGTCTTAAAAAGCCCTCTATGTTCTTGAAGGAGCATTTGGCAGTACTGAGCCTAAAGATGAATTGATTGTACATTTCCATACCACCACATTGGAACATGAAGAGTGACTGTCTGGCGCTATCAATGGAATTGAGCAGCTTTATGTCTGGTTTATCAGAGGAAAGGCATGAAGACAGAGTAGCTCAATTAGTGCAGCTAAGTTTGCCCGAAGTATGCTAATTTAACTTCATCTGAATGCACGAATTCTGAATCTGAGGACAATTTGAAGAGTTGTATCAAATGGTGGAGAGACCAAAGAATATACTCCGGATCCAGGAACGATCGCCCACTGAATTGGAAACAGGGAGGGGTGCCATTTCGCCATCCCAAAAGCAGAAAACAGTGCTGCAGAGTGCAAACACCCCAAATGAATTCAACTCTCCAACCTCCAGCCCTGGCAATTTTACCACTATTGTGGATAGCAAGGACACTGATCTAGAATGTGTGACTGCGAAACTGATTATGGCAATGTGGCCACTCAATTAACTGAATTAAACACACCAGCTCGTTTTTTTTCCAGGAAATTCTATACGGGACACAAAGACAGCAGAGCCCTAACCTCCGACCATGTTAGCCCCAAATCAGCCAATGTTCTCCCCACCAGATACCTGCTATAACATTGTCAAAGATCCAGTTGCTCCCCTATGGTATGTTTTGCATTTGAATAACTGCTATCAAGAACAATAAAGCTGATTGCTGTTGCATTGTGAAATTGGTGTTCGGTGTCTAATGATTTCTATTAACTTCATTTGGTATTTTTATTCGACCAGTTGATGTCCCTTGCTTTTTCAACTTGACCTAAAGAGCTCAGTGTGCAAAACTCTATGGGCCTGATTCATGGAATTATTTGCGCGCTGAAAAGTGACGTTGCCCACTTTTCAACGCACAGAGCTTCTGTTCTCGATTCATGGATCAGCCTTTGTGTGTATTTCTGGGAGGGTGCGTGGGTCTGTCATGTCTTTGGGTGCAGTCGACCGCATTGCACAACACACCACGCAAAGTGTGGGATGGGCCTATTCAAAAATAGGGGGTCGAACATGCATATTTCCCATTCTCCTGGCAAAATAAGGAAGAACAAGGAATAATGTGGGCATGTTGAGGGATTGGCCACGCAAAGAAATCACACGCACAGTCTTGCGCAAATCCAACAGAATTCATGGATTTCAACGCACAACTTCACATCGGGAAATGTCACATGGAAACCTTGTGAGCTCACAGCCACATCATAGAAGTCAGAAAGCACTATGCACATAGGTCCCAACACGCACATGTAACGTTAAAATAGCAATTTAGGGGTGATGACACATAGTTAATGTGCCGCTTGGAGTTAGTGGAGATCGTATGCAGATTAGCAGGGGGCTGCCTTGAATTATGGGGGTTCGTATGCAGGTTAACCGGATGCTGACTTGAGGTACACGAAACGGTACGAAAATTATCGGGGTGCAGTTCTGGGATGCAGGGGTTTGTACACAGTGTTGCCGGGGTGCTACCTTGGTTGCGGGGGGATGGCCTGCAGTATTGCCGGGTGCTTGATGATGGGGATAAAGTAGGCGCAAAGGTTGGTATATGTCACCGGTTTTGGTTTGCATGGAGGCGTGTTGTGTGCGTTCTGGTCGCTACTCTATTTTCTTTGCGGTTAGAATTCCATGAATGCGCAGAACGCGCAAAACATACTTTTGCGTGCAGGTAGGCACAAAGGTGTTTTACGCACAGAGTACTTTGCAGGGACTTTGCGCTTTTTCTATGAATCGGGCCCTGTATGTCAAAGCTGCACTCACTAGAATCCATTTACCAACCGTGAAGTGCTGCAGAGAAAAGTGTTGCTGATCCAACTGTGTTGTATAGTGGTAGTAGTTTGTTAGTGCCACTCTAGCCTTATGTCCCTGCTACTGCCATGACTTATAAGGATGGGAGGCGATGGTGGAAGACTAGTTCATCATTCCACATATGCAAACAAATGAATGACATCTGATATGAATTTTTCTTAGCCCCTATAAGCGTGTATCAAGCATTTTCCTTCAACCGCGGCCCGCTCTCCTGCGAGCAATGTCACAGATATATTGCTTATTAGTGTGAACAAGATGTGAGCCTATTCTGCTGTGCGCCTAATGGATTTCTACAAGGCTGGGCAGGGAAGCAGCAGGAACGCAATCCGAATTAACTCACGGATAAACAAAGCAAAATGCATAAACATTAGAGCTATTTAATCTCCCTCTTTCTGCTTAATTAGAGTGGTAATGGCAGGTCACAGGAGTCCCCCATACTCCCACGCCCCTTTCCTCAGAGACAATCTGCGTGCCTTTGAATTCCATCGCCTTTCTTGTTCTAGCAGGAATAATGGCACCAGAATGTTTCAGTATGGATGGCCACAAGGGAAGGCTCCCCCTGCAGTGGCTGCTAGGGTGACTGGGGGTAAACGCGAGGCTCGGTGGGTGAGGGGATTCACTGAGCTGGCGTTCTTGCGAAATGTATGTATACTTTGAATTATACAGGTACAAATATAATATAACTATAATTATAATTATATAATTATACTATATTATAATTATACAAACACAAATACAAAATACAGGTGCTTAGGAGAGACCCCAGAAACGGAACAACTCAAAGCTCCATAAGTATCGTATACACTGTGCTCCTAATCAGCCAATGGGTGGATCCGAGGAGGTCCCGGGTCATCCGTCATTCTGACACCGGTAATGTGTTTTAGGCCAGTCTCCCAGAAATTCTCATTGACAGATTGCAAAGATTACAGAATCAGGCAGCCAGAGCGTGCCTCCATTTGAAGAAACGCGGTCACGTGAAACCTGACATCTGTGATGCGCACATTCAGACACGCCCTTTGTTAACCGCATACACCATTTTTCAGGGCACGCGAAGGGCACATTCCCTCGCCTGCGTCAAACTGCCCTTAAACTGAGTATATATAGGCAGCTCACTTCGCAGGGGAGAAGTGATGAACATGGACTATGGGCTTCCACCTCTGGTGCATCCGGATTCTTATTTTAAAGGAATGGTTTGCCCAAAAATGTTTATTGCAAAAAAAGATGGGCAATAATAAAAAAAATCGATTGCCACTTTTTTTTTGAAGTCCCTATGTAACATTTTGAGAAAATGAAGCTCAAAGGGAAGCACATGGGGGCATCCATTTTGTGAAATGGATGCCCGCCGCTGTGCTTGCTTCGGCTTTTGCAGCACTAATGAAGGAAAAGCCAGCCAGCTGTAGTAAACAAAAGCTACCACTGGGTGGCTTTTCCTTCATTGGTGCCGGGACTCGGAGGATGGAGACCGGAGACTACAGGCAGAAAAGCTGCAGCTGCATCTCAGAAAGTGCTATTTTTTAAATAAAAATAAACACTAGATGCATTTTTTTTTCTAAGTTTTTCGGGCTGGAGGAGCTCGGAAAACTTAGAAATAAAACCGCAGCTTTAAAAACGTTCTATTTATGTTTGCAGTAGCTTTTGTAGCTACCGCACAGATAAATACAATGTTATTGTGTTTGAAAATGCTGCGGTTTTTCTTTCCAAGTTGGAAAGAAAAACCGCAGCATTTTTGAAACACAACCGCATTGTGTTTCTGCTGCCGTGGCTATCACTTTGGGTCTCCGGTGCTCCTGATGACCCAAAGTGAAAGCCAAGGCAGCAGAAACACAACGCGGTTGTGTTTCCATGCCGCAGTGTTTCTGCCTAAAGCTGTTTCCCCATTTGGGGCTCTGGGGCTCCCCACGGGGAGCCCGAAAGCCCCAAATGGGAAAGCAGCTTTATGTTACGCTCACCTGGCTCCTACAGAGGCATCGATCTGAACTGGACAGCTGCGGTCTCCACCAATGTGACGCGTAGGGCCGAGATGACGAACTGGACTGGTCCACCTAGCTTCGTTTGCTGGGCCCGTAGCAATATTCTTCTGTAAATGGAGAAAGGGAATTAACCACCCGTGGGGTTGAGCGTAAATCCCCCCACCCCCGCTGTTCTCCCCACAGATCACCTTTGATGTCCCCTCTTATAGTCTCACCTGATGGTTTGAAAAGATGAGCTCTCAATCTTGCATTGAGCGCAGGGGCGCGTTGATAACCAGTTGCTTCACTGGCTCGAAGGAATTGGTGAGTTCCAGAACAATATTGACTCCGAAAATTATGTAGTTCGTAAGAGTTCACATGTCTGACTTTCACTCTTGTCCGATTCCTTGCAGTTTGCAGCTTGACCCCAGTGAAGAGTTCCTCGTGGTAGCTGACGAAGTTCAGGTGAGGATTTGGCTTATCCTACACAGTTCAATAAAATAAGGCCAGAATGTAACCTGTGGCTTACTAACTTATTCAGGTGTGGAGAGAAAATATGAAGTTCGGGGAATAATGCCTCCGGCGGTAAAATTAGGTAAGTCTATTGTGGTGAGAAGAGTTCCCCTTGTTTGTCACTTCGTCTCACCTTGTTGTCCTTTTGTTCCCCTTAGGGGCTGGGGTACGGCGAGGATGCAATGGAGACTGCGCCGACCCGTGAAGAGGAATAGTACCCCCGGCGGTAATCAGGTAAGTCTATGGGGGTAGTTACTATTGCCTCTGTTTATTCCCTTGGCTCACCTTTGTTTTTCTTGTGTTCCCTTTAGGCGCCAGAGTGCGGCAGAATGTGTAGAAGGATGCGGTGGATAGTGAGGATGCTGCGAAGGCCAGTGAGTTCAGCGCGGCGCGCGTAAAATGCTTCTTTCTTCCAGCTTGAAGGCACGGTGGATCCGGAAATCAGGTAAGGATCGAAGGTTTTGCTCTTATTCTAACCTCTTCTCCTTCTGTTCCTCCCTTTTTCTAGGAGCTGCAGACTCGAGGCGGGCGTGGCAGAAGACTGGATGCAGGCTTGCAGACACGGTGAGCGTTACGCTGCTGGATGCAGAATAACGCGAAGCGTGTGCTGCTCTTCGGGCGTGGTTTAAATAGCCTCCAAAGTAGTCCCAGGTAAGTATTCGTCCCCAGCCCCACCCGAGTAAAAAATAGTCCCTAGGTAAAATAGTCCCTTCCAAGCCTCATTTGGCTTGGAGCTCTGCAGCATGGTCTGCATCAGGTAAGCTTGCAGCATGGTCTGCATCAGGTATGTTCTACTCTATGAGCCTGGCGCCATAGGCACCAGGACCGCACCCAAACAGCCCCTAGCAGGGGTTTTTGGGCTTGCTCAAAATAACTTGATGCCTGCTTCTGGGGTTGCTGTACCTGGTCTGGTTCCCCAGGGGTAGGCATCATGACACTTTAGGCAGAAACAATGCAGCGTTTAGCATTTCAGAAAACAACTGCATTGTGTTTCTGCCTAAAGCTGCTTTCCAATTTGGGGCTTTCAGGCTCCCCACGGGGCTCCTCACGGGGAGCCCAAAAGCCCCAAATGGGAAAGCAGCTTTAGGCAGAAACACTGCATCGTTTAGCATTTCAGAAAACAACCGCGTTGTGTTTCTGCCTAAAGCTGCTTTCCCATTTGGGGCTTTTGGGCTCCCCACGGGGAGCCCGTAAGCCCCAAATGGGAAACCAGCTTTAGGCAGAAACACTGCAGCGCTTAGCATTTCAGGAAACAACTGCGTTGTGTTTCTGCCTAAAGCTGCTTTCCCATTTGGGGCTTTCGGGCTCCCCATGGGGCTCCCCACGGGGAGCCGAAAGCCCCAAATGGGAAAGCAGCTTTAGGCAGAAACACTGCAGCGTTTAGCATTTCAGAAAACAACTGCGTTGTGTTTCTGCCTAAAGCTGCTTTCCCATTTGGGGCTTTCGGGCTCCCCACGGGGAGCCCGAAAGCCCCAAATGGGAAAGCAGCTTTAGGCAGAAACACTACAGCGTTTAGCATTTCAGAAAACAACCGCGTTGTGTTTCTGCGCCCCAAATGGGAAACTAGCTTTAGGCAAAAACACTGCAGCGTTTAGCATTTCAGAAAACAACTGCGTTGTGTTTCTGCCTAAAGCTGTTTTCCCATTTGGGGCTTTCGGGCTCCCCACGGGGAGCATGTAAGCCCGAAATGGGAAACCAGATTTAGGCAGAAACACTGCAGCGCTTAGCATTTCAGAAAACAACTGCGTTGTGTTTCTGCCTAAAGCTGCTTTCCCGTTTGGGGCTTTCGGGCTCCCCATGGGGCTCCCCACAGGGAGCCCGAAAGCACCAAATGGGAAAGCAGCTTTAGGCAGAAACACTGCAGTGTTTAGCATTTCAGAAAACAACCGCGTTGTGTTTCTGCCTAAAGCTGCTTTCCCATTTGGGGCTTTCGGGCTCCCCACGGGGAGCCTGTAAGCCCCAAATGGGAAAGCAGCTTTAGGCAAAAACACTGCAGCGTTTAGCATTTCAGAAACAACTGCGTTGTGTTTCTGCCTAAAGCTGCTTTCCCATTTGGGGCTTTCAGGCTCCCGACGGGGAGCCCGTAAGCTCCAAATGGGAAAGCAGCTTTAGGCATAAACACTGCAGCGCTTAGCGTTTCAGAAAACAACTGCGTTGTGTTTCTGCCTAAAACTGTTTTCCCATTTGGGGCTTTCGGGCTCCCCACGGGGAGCCCGTAAACCCCAAATGGGAAAGCAGCTTTAGGCAGAAACACTGCAGCGTTTAGCATTTCAGAAAACAACTGCGTTGCCTGAAAGCCCCAAATGGGAAAGCAGCTTTAGGCAGAAACACAACGCGGTTGTGTTTGAAAACGCTGCGGTTTTTCTTTCCAAGTTTCTCAGGTTCCTCTGAGCCGGAGGAGCTTGAGAAACTTGGAAAGAAAAACCGCAGCGTTTTCAAACACAATAACGCTGTATTTCTGTGTGCGGTAGCTTCTCTAGCCCGGAAAACATAGAAAAAAAACCACAGCTAGTGCTTATTTTAAAAAAAATAAATAGCACTTACAGAGATGCAGCTGCAGCTTTTCTGCCTGTAGTCTCTGGTCTGCGTCCTCCGAGTCCCGGTACCAATGAAAGAAAAGCCACCCAGTGGTAGCTTTTGTTTACTACCGCTGGCTGGCTTTTCCTTCATTAGTGCCGCAAAAGCAAGCACAGGCGGGCATCCATTTCACAAGATGGATGCCCCCATGTGCTTCATTTTAAAATTCTGAGCTTCATTTTCTCAATATTTTACATAGGGACTTAAAAAAAAAAGTGGCAATCGATTTTTTTAATTATTGCCCATCTTTTTTTGCAATAGAAATGTTTGGGCGAACCATTCCTTTAAGGCGAGAGCCATGCCCAGTTCACAAAAGTCACCAACTGGATTTCCACATGACAATGACTTCTGATTAGAGGTGTCCTTTGTCTGGATTTTGTACCTGTAGTCAGGATTTGGAAGGTGTTGTAAAGGTCAAACAGTTGACCTATGCACTTCCCAACACGGGAATGATAAGCAAATGAAAATAAGCACAGGAGGACCTGTGTGCGATTCGCATACTGGGCCTCATTACGACCCAGGCGGTAAGTTACCGCCTGGGTCGTACCAAAACCACCATGGCGTAAACTAACCAAGATCTTTTATCTTATATTGCCACCTTTAATAGGCTGGTTGTAGAAACGGGGTGGCCTGAAAATAAAAGGATCACACTATTTCATCAAGGCCTCCGCGGAGAACTTAAGGATGTTCTATCTCAAATAGTAAATCCACCTCAAGCCTGTGCAGAATACATAGACTTAGTGGTCCAACTTGAGCACAGACTGCAAACTAGAAAAGCAGATCGGTCCAAGTTCGAAACTCGAGTGCTGATCAAAACTCACGCTAACCCTAAGAGTACCGACGTTTCAGAACCTATGCAGATCGGCGGTGTTAAAGGACCATTGACGGAGAAGGAACGAGAGAAGACGGCAAAAGCAACTATGTAAACTACGTTTACGCCATGGTGGTTGGCGGACTTACCGCCCCATTCCGAGGTGAGTGGGGCGGTAAGTCCCCATTAACCCATTTACCCTTCCCCATTCCCATTTTTGCCCCATAGGGCATAATGGGAGTGGGGAAGGCGTTAATTACGCCACCGTAAATTACGGTGGCGTAATTAACAACAAGGTCCCTTAGCGCCATGGATTTTATCACCTGCTAAAAGCAGGTGTTAAAACCTCCATGGCGCTAAGGGACCTCGGAATCAGGCGGTAAGGGTCGGCGCTGTTTACGCCGCCGTAAACCCCTTACCGCCTGGGTCCTAATGAGGCCCACTGTGTGTAGAGATGTCGTTCCCATTTAGCTGACCATTGTGATGCGTATAGAGCCAATGAGCAGGCTCCGTGAGTTTGGTTCTTTATGTGGAGGTCTGTGTAAAACCAGATCTCAGGATGGAACGCTGACTGAGCAACTCAGCCTTTCATCATTCTGCAAGTAGTACAACTAATTCAAATAGAATGAGCCATAAAAGCACTAGGTATTGAGAGCACTATCAAATGGTTAAAACAACGCTAGGCAGCTATTAAAAATAGAGCATTATTGTTCCTCTCAAGTCATGCTAATGATAGGGCATTCTCAGTTGTACTTTTCTTTCAGTGCCCCTCGCCTGCGAAGCAAGATGACATGGCGCAACACAGGTTTGATCCCCAGGTCTGCTCTTTGAAACTTCTGGTGGAGCAACACAGGTTTGATCCCCAGGTCCGCTCTTTGAACCCTCTGGTGGAGCAACACCACAGGTTTAATCCCCAGGTCCACTCTTAGAACCCTCTGGTGGAGCAACACAGGTTTAATCCCCAGATCCGCTCTTAGAAACCTCTGGTGGAGCAACATAGGTTTAATCCCCAGGTCCTGATGAAACCCACTAGACTCAAGAAGACCTGCATTGTGAGCCATCCCACGTTGTGCTGCGACCTTGCAGGGCTGCAATACCCCAAGACCTTGGGACATCAGGCCATTGTACAGTGCACAGTCTTCAAAATACAGAATCTTGCTGAATCTTTGTGGCCATCCTTCAGGACCTCCAGAGACATGAATCAAGTCTGAAAAGTCCCCTCACAAGAGTGCTGGACCTTGCAAACAACAAGAATCCGACCAGTGATAGTCAGTCTTCTACTGGCTCCTGAAAAGAGTGACAAAACCACAGAACCACATCCAACCACAAAATAACTCTTGCCTGGAGCCTACTGCATTAATCCTTGCTGAAGAAGCCTATCTATGGTCCTGTCGTCTTTCTACAGGATAAGGAATTCAGTGCCTGGGTTTTTGGCTGCAGATACTGAAGTACTGTGTTGGCTTGGGTATTACTTACCTTAAGTCTCTTGTGATTCCTGTGTAGCTTTTGGGCATTTTCTGTGATTGGTAGTCCTCTCGTCCAGTTCACCCAAGCCCCTGCTGGAATCCTCCTAGGGTGTCTTCTCTGATGTCCCTGGAACCTCAACTAACTTCGAAAGTAGAACACTTACTTGTTTGGAGCGTCTTCCTCTGGAACTCTGGACTTTGCCTGCAACTGAGCCCTATGTAACCCTGCTACAGCTGGCTCCTACACCACTAGGGTCCCTCTTCTGCCTCTGAGAAAACTCATGTCATAGAATTGGGAAAGGCTGGATACTTTAAGGGGGTCTGCCTTGAAAAGTAAACCAATTGTTGACAAGTTTACTTACTTCTAAAGAGTTAGTTGGTAACTATAACTCTGAGTGTGAACAATTACAGGAATTCTTACTTACCTTGAAAGTGTACTGTCACTTATAAACGTATATTTAAGGTTATTTTACTTACCTTGGAAATGTTCTGCCATTCTGAAAAGTATATATAGGTTTTACTTACCTGAAATAGCTGTGCACCATACTGAATAAGTGTACTCAAAGTCTTACTTTCCTTAGAAACTGTCTCACCATTCTAAAAGAAAGTAGATAGTAGGTTAATTTACTCACCTGTGAATTGGGTCCCCCTCTTCCCAAAAGTAATGCTGTTGGTTCGACTGTACAATTCCTGTAAGGGTATAAATGTATGAGTGTCCCCAATTGGGTCTTGCTTCCCCTGACATGCTGTTAGCCTGTCCAGAATGAGTCTGCTTTGGGTTATACTGAGCCTTAACCCGTTAAGTGCCAAGGGCGAGGTATCTCGTCCTTGGGATTACCTCCCTGTTGCCAAGGACGAGATACCTCGTCCTTGGCACTTAATGGGTTAATGAAACAGAAAACATTAGAAGGCATTGAATGGCGAAATACCAAAATCACCAAAAAAGGCCTTGGCACTGGGGGGGGGGGGGTTGGGACCCATGGCAGTTAAAGGTATATATGTTTTACATGTCTAGTATAGCCATGTGGCATTCTTGAAAAGTGTTCTTTAGGTGTAGCTGACCTTGGTATGCATGGCGCAATCATGAATTAGTGTAAAAAGTTCTTACGAGATCTTAGACTGTGTTCCACTGAGCTAATAAGTAAGTGTAATTGTATATTACACACCAAGGTCCAACTCCCCTAGAATAACTGTGTGGTCCTGAATCAGAGCTATAGGTTGTTACTGTTCCTAGAATAAGTGTTCCACTATTCAGAAAAGTATATTGGCCAGTTGATGTACTTTGTGATTTCTTGCTGAGCGTCATGGTACAACTGCTAGGGTCTACTACCCTGTTTTACTGTAAGTAATCCAAAAGTAACTATTGGTTTTGACTTTCCTAGGACTGCTGTTAGATGTTCCAAATACGGTTATATGCTTTGGTCTCTGTACCTGCAAGCATAGTGTTGTATTTTTATAATGTATTTATATGATCTGTGATAGTACTTATTTCCCCCAAGATTTATCAGGTCCTACATGTGTTTAAATACACCATTTAGTGTTTCAATGTTTCTCTGGACCATATGTGTATTACAATTTCTTTGTACTGATTCTACAACCCTCTCTCTCTCATATGATACGCCTGGCTGTTCTGCCTACAATACCATATACTCAGGTGGTAAAGCCTTATACTATGGCCCTGATTCATGGAATTATTTGCGTGTGAAACAGAGATTTATGTGCAATTCTGCAGGCAAATCCCTGTTTGATGAATGGAGATTTGCAGGCAGAATGACAAACGCGAATCCCCATTTTGCACGCATCTAATTCCATGAATTAAGGCCTAAGAGTGGAGTCTATTACTGTCTCAGTTGAATGGTTTTCCTAAGCCCTTAGTTGGACTTCAGAAAAACTGTCCTAACAGCCGTCCCTGCAGTTCTCGGGAAAAAAAACAACAACAACAAAAAATTCACATATTTCTTTGGAAGGTAACAGAAATGCTCATAGTGTCTTATTAGCTAAACACCTAAAGCGGAACTGGGCTGGAGGTGGGCTATTCCCACTGTTCTCTCAGGTTGAACAGTTAGCAGTTAAGCAGTTGTACTATCAACCAGTTGGCCGACATCCCCTATGAGCCCTTGTCAGCCCTAGTGAGCCCCGGGAGATATGCACTGAAGCTTCTGGACTTCCTGTCTCTTACAGAGTCTGTGGAGTAGGACCAGTGTCTCTGCACAACAGATTGATATGATATATGATATGATATGGCATTTATAACACGCCTATGCATAAGTGTTTCAAGGCACGATGAGGTAAGGGAGGGGAAACAGAGGGAAGACAGACAACGATCCTACTAGGCCAGGTGTCATTCAGATCGCGCAAGGGCATAGGAAGGGGAATGGGTCAGTGCAGTCCATAGGATAATAGAATAAATTGGTAAGTAAGGTACAGCCAACTGGTGGCGAGTACAAGGGTAAGTGCAGACATCAGGTGGCAAGTGCAAGGTTGAGTGCAGACATCAGGTGTAAGTGCTGCTATTGGGACTGTAGGGAAACAGAAACAGTCCCAAGTGCAGGGGTTGCCAGGAAGGCAGTGCGGGTGTGCGACTAGCGGGGGAGGGGACCTGGGCCCGAGAACAGAGGGTGGCCAGGTAACCAGTGCAGATTCAGTTTCAGCAAGGAAGTCAGCAGGGGAGTGGAGGAGAAAAAGCAGAAGCAAAGAGAAATGTTTTGAGATGCTTCTGGAACCAGAGATGATTCTCCTCACATTTTGGGGGGGTCTGTTCCAAAGGGAGGTGCCAGTCGAAGAAAGAGATCTACCACCAACCCATTGTTTGGCGAAGCGACTGACCCTGAGGGAGTTGGAGGCAGATGAGCGAAGACCTCGAGAGGAAAGATATTTAGGAAGAGAGAGTTTAAGGTATTGAGGCCCCAGAAGGCCTTGTGGACAATGCTGTGGGTTTTGAATCTTATCCTCACAGTCACTGGGAGCCAGTGCACAGATTTCAGTCCTGGAGAGATACAATCCCTGGGCTTGAGGCCAAGGACAAGTCTTGCAGTCCTGTTCTGGATGAGTTGCAGAGGGCGGAGAGTAGAAGCAGGCAGATTTAGAAGGAAGCTGTTGCAATAGTCCAGCCTAGAGAAAACCAGAGCTCTGGAGACAGTGAGCTTCTTGGGGAAGGAGAGTAAAGGAAGAATACCTCTGAGGAGGAGCAGCTGGTAGTGTGACTTCTTCGAGATGTCAGAGATTTGAGGATAGAAGGAGAGTGTGGAGTCGAAGATGACCCCAAGGTTTTTAGCCTCACAGGTGGGATCAGGGAGAGGGCCAAGAGAGGCCTGCCAGAGAGTGACAGGAAAGGTGGGAGTGGGCGTGCCGTTGAGGAGACTCTCTGTCTTACTGGAATTAAGGCAGAGATAATTTGCGGCACACCACTCCTGGATGGTGGACAGACAGTTGGAGATGAGAGTGGGAGAAGAGGTGGCTGAGGGTAGCCTGAAACTGAGCTTGGTGTCATCTGCATAGCACTGGAAGTTGGGGCAGAGTGCAGTAATGTAGTGGGCAAGAAGTGCCAGGTATTGGTTGAACAGCCAGGGAAAGAGGTTAGACCTCTGGGGAACACCACAGGTAGAGATAGAGATAAAGATGGAGGAGCGGAAGAACCCAAGTTGAACCTGGGAGGGTCGATCAGAGAAGAAAGAAGTCAGCCACGCCAGGACCTGACTGGGGATACTCAGGTTATCACAGAGGCGGTTGGTTGAGCAGGATGGCATGGTTGACCGTGTTAAAGGCAGAGGAGAGATCAAGTAAGATGAGGACACAAGGGGTGTTGGAATCGAGGTTTGAGAGCAGGTCTTCACGGATGTTCAGGAGAGCAGTTTCCATGCTTCTTGCAGCCCTGAAGACAGACTGATGATCATCAAGACAACCAACAGCTTCAGTGTGGAGATTAAGCTGTGAGATGGCCAACTTTTCTAAGAGTTTGCCCAAGAAAGGAGTGATGGAGATTGGCCGATAGTTAGCCAGGCAGGATGGGTCAGCAGAGGGTTTCTTAAGAAGAGGGCGCACAAGGGAGTGCTGCATGGTTTGAATGACTTCATGACGTCCGGAACACATATTTGAGTAACCCTCGGCGCAAGGGTGTTGCTAGGTCTGGAAAAGATCTGGGGCTAAGCTAATGTCGGGACTGGAGGGATTCGGGGCTAGCTCTAGCGTTTTGGTTTTAGTCCCTGAGCTTCTATCCGGGGCTACAACCAAAAGACCCAGGGCTATAGCCCCCTTAGTCACCCCCCCCAGCAATGGCTCTGCCTCAGAGGGGCACCTCCGATTGAGGTATTTGTAATTGCTTTACTTGCCCTATTTGAATTGTGATATGATATCCTGTTTACCGGGAGCACTCTCCTATCATTAGACCCATTATCAGGTCTGGACATTCTTGACATTTCCAGGCCTGCTACCTTATACTCGACCACAGTTGTTTACAGCAATAATGAGCTACTAAAAGCTACCATTAGTTACATACTGTGGTTGCTACAGTGGGTGACTGTGGGCAGAGGCCTTTCAACCCATGTTGGCAGGTAGGGTGGCTTTGGATTTAGAAGGCACTGACATTGTTACATGTATTGCTACGGACACTGTGAATTACGTGTATTGGCCATGGTGTCATGATGCCTACCTCCAAGGTGCCAGACAAGACCCAGCTACCCCAGAGGCAGACATCATTTCTTCAAGGGAAGTCACAACAGCCTCAAGTAGGGGCTCTTTGGACTTAGTCCTGGCGCCTTTGGCGCCAGGCTCATATCGGGCCACAGTCCTGGCGCCATAGACGCCAGGCTCATAAAAGGGGACTTTGTGTTAAAGGTGCTTAGTGTTAACTTACCTGATGCAGACCATGCTGCAACATCCAGGCCTTCTGAGGCCTGAATGGGACTACTTTATCTTTGGAACTACTTAGCCACACGGGTGTGGTCAGGGGAGGAATACATACCTGAGAGGAAGGATACATACCTGGAACTACTTTGAAGGCTATTTAAGCCACGCCCAAGCAGCAACTCACGCTTCGCATTGTTCTGCATCTAGCAGCTGGACGCTCACCGTGTTTGCTCCTGCATTCTGTCTTCTGCCACTCCTGCCAGCATCCTGGAACACCTGCAAAGAGAGAAGAGAAGAGAAGAGAAAAGGGTAAAGAAGAGTCCTTACCTGCTAAATCCGCATTCCGGAGACATCTCGCCGATGGTCCTGAAAAGGAAGACATTCATTTAAAAGCACATTGCATCGATCGCTGCAGCGCCACATCTCACTGACCTGTACAAGGTACCACCACGTTCTACGGCGACATCTGGACTCGCAGCCACATCACCGCGCCTAGGGAGAAAAAGACAAGAATAAAGGTGAGAGGGGAAAGAAAACAAGGAAACCTTAATTTCCATTACAAAGCTTACCTGTTGGGTTATTCCAACTTCATTTCGGGTCGGTGCCGCATCCTGGCATTTCCGGACCCCGGCCCCTAAGGGGAAAAAGAGACATCAGCGTTAGTGGGCCCATGAAACGACGTTACCCTACGCCCATTAAAGACTTACCTGATTTCTTCTGGATTGATCTTTGTTTTGGGTCGGTGCCGCATCCAGGCATTTCCGGACCCCGGCCCCTATGGGGAAAAAAGACATCAGCGTTAGTGGGCGCATGAAAAGACATTGCCCAAACGCCCATTAAAGACTTACCTGATTTCTTCTGGATTGAGCTACGTTTCGGGTCGGTGCCGCATCCAGGCATTTCCGGACCCCGGCCCCTATGGGCAAAAAAGACATCAGCGTTAGTGAGCGCATTGATACAAGGACACTGAGAGAACTCTCATCAAGCTCACCAGAGTCTCATTCTTCGGTTCCACAGCTCTTCTCGGAATAGTTTCCGCACCTGAAAAAGAGACAACGAACAATTATTATTGCGGAATCATACTCATTAACAGAATCCTTACGGTACTAGACCGGGAAAACAAAACTTGAACCCTCTACAATCAAAATCCCAGTGAAGTAACTGGATACAAGGCGCCCCTGCATGAGAAGCAGGATGGAGAGCTCAACCTTTCAAACCCTAAGGTGGGACTTCACATGGGGGTCGCAGGAGGGTTTCGTAGAGGGGTGAGAAGGGAGCGGGAGGCTTATACTTTCTCCCGCAGATTGTTAATACTCCCTTTTCACATACAGAAAGATATTCCTGCGAGCCAGACAAGCCAGATTCGGAGGTCCGGTCCAGTCCATCTTCCGGGTCCTGCGTTTCACCATAGAAGAAGCAACAACACTCCAAACCAGACCTCCGCCTCCGTGGGAGTCAGGTGAGCGTAACAGAACGCGAAGCCTACCTACATTACAATTTCCCACCCGGGCGCTATGGAAACTTCCGAGACAGACCAGCTGGCTCAGCTTTTGGGGGAATTAAGGGCAGAAATACACTCCGCCCGCCAGGAAACTAATGCTCTCAAAAGAGAATTAATCTTATCCAAGGAAAGAACTGATGACCTGGCCAAAAGATTGTTGCAGGGTCAAGCAGGACAAACTTCTTTACCTAGTTCTGGGGGTAATGCCTCGTCAATGGTTTCGAATAACCCGGTACAAATCAATCTACCTGGAAACATGCCTTTGGCCCCGCCTGAACGTTTTGCGGGGACCCCAAGAAATATGCTGTTTTTATGAACCAATGTCGCCTACACTTTCTATGCAGACCTGGGGCCTTCCCTAATGATCAAACCAAGGTAGCCTTTGTATTATCTTATCTCAGTGGCTGTGCTGCCGATTGGTCTGTTCCGTTGGTAAGTCAGGATGACCCAATTCTCCAGGATTTTCAAAGCTTCCAGGCGAGCATGGAAAGATTATTCGCTCGACACTCTCAGGGAAAGGCCCTTGACAACGGACTACTATCCTTACGACAAGGTAACCAAGATCTCTTATCTTATATTGCCACCTTTAATAGGCTGGTTGTAGAAACGGGGTGGCCTGAAAATAAAAGGATCACACTATTTCATCAAGGCCTCCGCGGAGAACTTAAGGATGTTCTATCTCAAATAGTAAATCCACCTCAAGCCTGTGCAGAATACATAGACTTAGTGGTCCAACTTGAGCACAGACTGCAAACTAGAAAAGCAGATCGGTCCAAGTTCGAAACTCGAGTGCTGATCAAAACTCACGCTAACCCTAAGAGTACCGACGTTTCAGAACCTATGCAGATCGGCGGTGTTAAAGGACCATTGACGGAGAAGGAACGAGAGAAGACGGCAAAAGCAACTATGTCTCTATTGCGGGGCTTCTGGTCACTTTCTACGAGACTGCCCGGTAAAGCCACCTAAGAAGGTGGTTGGAGCCACGGACAACAATTTAATAGAACTTGATTCGGGAAACGGTCAAGCCCGACAAGCATAGAGGTCCGCTTGCCGAGCTTGAAAACAGACTCTTTGACCTCGCATTTTGTCTTGCCAATGGTGCTCATGGACCCGAAACAGCCTCAGCGGTTGCATGCTATAAAAGCATACATCGACAGTGGAGCTATTGGAAACTACGTAGATCGTGAATTGGCCTCCAGGATTAATCTTCCTCTCCGTCCGAAAGTTAACAAGGATGTCATTACTACAGTAGATGGAACCGAAATAGCCTCAGGGCCGGTAACACATTCCACTACAGAAATGACACTAGTGGGACAGGATGGACATCGGGAAGCAATTGTGTTCGATGTAATCAAGGCCCCACAATTTCAAGTAATTCTAGGAATCCCTTGGTTAGAAACACATAATCCTCAAATTGACTGGCGAGCAAAGAGAATAACCTTTCCTGATTGTGAACTGACTTGTTATCCAAGAAATCCAGATATGGGTCTGGCCACAGTAACTTCCACCACGATACAACTACCGGTTGAATACCAAGAGTTACAAGACGTTTTTCAAAAAGAATAGGCGAACACGTTACCTCCCCACCGGTCATACGATTGTCAAATCGACCTGGTACCCAATGCTCAACCGCCCTGTAGTAGGATTTATGCTCTTACTGAACCTGAGAACGTTCATTTGCGTCAGTATTTAGATCAGTATCTTGCCAACGGTTTTATTCGCCTGTCAAAGTCTCCTGTTTCCTCAGCTCTGTTCTTCGTGCCGAAAAAAGAAGGCGACCTTAGAACATGTATTGACTACCGCGCCCTAAATCAAATAACGATTAAGAATCGTTATCCTCTGCCTCTGATCCCTGAACTTCTTGACCAGGTAAAAGATGCTTGTATATACACCAAGTTAGATCTCCGAGGAGCTTATCACCTGGTACGTATAAAAGAAGGCGACGAATGGCAGACTGCATTCCGCACCAAATATGGGCTCTTTGAATATCAGGTGATGCCCTTCGGATTATGCAACGCACCTGCCGCCTTTCAATACTTTATGAATGATGTTCTTCGGGAACTTATCGATGTTTGTGTCATCGTATATATCAATGACATCCTGGTATACTCCTCCTCGGAATCCGAACACAGAAAACATGTCAGGGCAGTTCTTCAGAAATTGCGCCAGCACAACCTGTTTGCGAAACTCGAAAAATGCATTTTTCATACCACAGAGGTTGAATTTCTCGGATTCATCCTGACACCTAAAGGAGTCAGAATGGACTCGCGAAAGGTGGACGCCATCCTCAAATGGCCATCTCCTAACTCTGTTAAGGGGGTTCAGAGTATGCTTGGCTTTGCCAATTTCTATCGAAGATTCATCCCGGAATTTTCTTGAGTGGTTCAACCCATAACAGCCCTCTTACGGAAGAATAAACGTTTCGAATGGACTCCTGAGGCAGAACAGGCCTTTCAAGACCTAAAGACCAAATTCACCTCCGCCCCTGTATTGAAGCATCCGCGCCCATATCTCCCTTACATTGTTGAAACCGATGCTTCCAGTTTGGCCATGGGTGCTGTCTTGTCTCAAAGGGATCCAGAAACTAACCAGATGCACCCTGTAGCCTTTTGGTCCAGGAAATTCACGGCTCCTGAAATCAATTACGCAATCACCGACAAAGAATTACTAGCTATTAAGTCCGCCTTCAAGGCTTGGCGTCATTACCTCCTCGCCGCAAGACACACCATTACAGTGATTACAGATCACAGGAATTTGCAATATCTAAAAACGGCCAAAGCCCAATCATCCCGCCAACTCCGATGGGCTTTATTCTTTGCAGAATTTGACTTCATAATCACCTACCGCCCTGGTTGCAAGAATGGCAAAGCGGACGCTTTATCCCGGATTGGAATGGATGAAACAAATTCAAACTTAGAACCAGTACCAATTAGACCCGAACAAAGAATTTTAGGCTTGACCTCTTTACAAACTATAGAGGACGTTCAAACTCGAGTTAAACAACTTTTAAATTCCACAGCCTTGCAAGAATGGACTCAAAAGGGGTCACACTTTTCCGTTAATAACGATTTACCGTACTTCCAGGGGCGGTTATTTCTGCCCAACAAAGAACTGCAAGAATTGGTCATTGCTCACTATCATGATACATTAATGGAAGGACTTCCTGGTATCGCAAAAACTGAGGAAAAGATCAAACGACAATTCTGGTGGCCATCCTGGAGAAAAGACATAAAATCTTTTGTGATGTCTTGTGGAGTTTGCGCTCAAAATAAAGGTCAAAAGAAGAGACCAGCCGGTTTCCTACAACCCTTGGATATTCCACCGGCCCCTTGGCACACCTTGTCAATGGACTTTATTACCGACCTGCCTCCTTGCTATGGATATAAAACTATCTTGATAATCGTGGATCTGTTCTCCAAGATGGCCCACTTTATCCCTTTAAAAGGGGTACCTTCAGCCTCCATCGTGGTCAAGGAATTTCTGGAAAACATAGTTCGTATGCATGGTTTTCCATCCATATTAATCTCAGACCGAGGAAGCCAATTTATTTCCCATTTTTGGAGGAAATGTTGCCAACTGGCACAAATTGATGAACGCTTATCCACTAGTCACCACCCCCAGACCGATGGTCAAACCGAGAGGACTAACCAAACCCTTGAACAATATCTTCGGTGCATGTTGCATCAATCTGAAAACAGCTGGAAAGATATTCTATGGATCGCAGAGTATGCATATAACAATTCTGTACATTCTGGAACAGGACAAACCCCTTTTTACACGTTGTATGGTCATCATCCTAGAACCTCAGACCTAGACCCTCCTCAAAACCTGGAAATGCCTGCAGTTGATTCATTTGCATTCTACGATAACCCAAGCCTTCAAGGAAGCTACAACTCATTTGCAACAAGCCAAGAAAAAATACAAAGAAAATGCTGATCTACATCGGAGTGAAGCACCTTCGTACCAGATCGGAGACCATGTGTGGCTGGCAACCAAGCATTTGCCTCTCAAAGGACCGCAGACTTTTAATCCCAGATACATTGGACCATATCCCATCAAAGCTATAATTAACCCGGTGGCCTTTAAACTCGATCAGCCAACATGCAAATTCATCCCGTTTTTCATGCATCACTGTTAAAACTGGTGCAGCCTGGAACCAGACTAAGCAAACCACCTGAACCGATTCAAATCGATGGGGAATTAGAATTTGAAGTTAAGGACATATTGGATTCCAAAATGTTAAAATAAAAACTCTTCTATCTAGTTGATTGGAAGGGGTAAGGACCTCAGGAAAGATCTTGGGAACCAAGTGACCATGTACACGCCCCGCGATTAGTGCAAAGATTCCATCGAAAAATTCCCAAGCAAGCCGAAATCCCCGGAAAGGACGACCTTGGGAGGGGCCTTGGAAGGGGGTACTGTCATGATGCCTACCTCCAAGGTGCCAGACAAGACCCAGCTATCCCAGAGGCAGACATCATGTCTTCAAGGGAAGTCACAACAGCCTCAAGTAGGGGCTCTTTGGACTTAGTCCTGGCGCCTTTGGCGCCAGGCTCATATCGGGCCACAGTCCTGGCGCCATAGACGCCAGGCTCATAAAAGGGGACTTTGTGTTAAAGGTGCTTAGTGTTAACTTACCTGATGCAGACCATGCTGCAACATCCAGGCCTTCTGAGGCCTGAATGGGACTACTTTATCTTTGGAACTACTTAGCCACACGGGTGTGGTCAGGGGAGGAATACATACCTGAGAGGAAGGATACATACCTGGAACTACTTTGAAGGCTATTTAAGCCACGCCCAAGCAGCAACTCACGCTTCGCATTGTTCTGCATCTAGCAGCTGGACGCTCACCGTGTTTGCTCCTGCATTCTGTCTTCTGCCACTCCTGCCAGCATCCTGGAACACCTGCAAAGAGAGAAGAGAAGAGAAGAGAAAAGGGTAAAGAAGAGTCCTTACCTGCTAAATCCGCATTCCGGAGACATCTCGCCGATGGTCCTGAAAAGGAAGACATTCATTTAAAAGCACATCGCATCGATCGCTGCAGCGCCACATCTCACTGACCTGTACAAGGTACCACCACGTTCTACGGCGACATCTGGACTCGCAGCCACATCACCGCGCCTAGGGAGAAAAAGACAAGAATAAAGGTGAGAGGGGAAAGAAAACAAGGAAACCTTAATTTCCATTACAAAGCTTACCTGTTGGGTTATTCCAACTTCATTTCGGGTCGGTGCCGCATCCTGGCATTTCCGGACCCCGGCCCCTAAGGGGAAAAAGAGACATCAGCGTTAGTGGGCCCATGAAACGACGTTACCCTACGCCCATTAAAGACTTACCTGATTTCTTCTAGATTGATCTTTGTTTTGGGTCGGTGCCGCATCCAGGCATTTCCGGACCCCGGCCCCTATGGGGAAAAAAGACATCAGCGTTAGTGGGCACATGAAAAGACATTGCCCAAACGCCCATTAAAGACTTACCTGATTTCTTCTGGATTGAGCTACGTTTCGGGTCGGTGCCGCATCCAGGCATTTCCGGACCCCGGCCCCTATGGGCAAAAAAGACATCAGCGTTAGTGAGCGCATTGATACAAGGACACTGAGAGAACTCTCATCAAGCTCACCAGAGTCTCATTCTTCGGTTCCACAGTTCTTCTCGGAATAGTTTCCGCACCTGAAAAAGAGACAACGAACAATTATTATTGCGGAATCATACTCATTAACAGAATCCTTACGGTACTAGACCGGGAAAACAAAACTTGAACCCTCTACAATCAAAATCCCAGTGAAGTAACTGGATACAAGGCGCCCCTGCATGAGAAGCAGGATGGAGAGCTCAACCTTTCAAACCCTAAGGTGGGACTTCACATGGGGGTCGCAGGAGGGTTTCGTAGAGGGGTGAGAAGGGAGCGGGAGGCTTACACTTTCTCCCGCAGATTGTTAATACTCCCTTTTCACATACAGAAAGATATTCCTGCGAGCCAGACAAGCCAGATTCGGAGGTCCGGTCCAGTCCATCTTCCGGGTCCTGCGTTTCACCATAGAAGAAGCAACAACACTCCAAACCAGACCTGCGCCTCCGTGGGAGTCAGGTGAGCGTAACAGAACGCGAAGCCTACCTACATTACAATTTCCCACCCGGGCGCTATGGAAACTTCCGAGACAGACCAGCTGGCTCAGCTTTTGGGGGAATTAAGGGCAGAAATACACTCCGCCCGCCAGGAAACTAATGCTCTCAAAAGAGAATTAATCTTATCCAAGGAAAGAACTGATGACCTGGCCAAAAGATTGTTGCAGGGTCAAGCAGGACAAACTTCTTTACCTAGTTCTGGGGGTAATGCCTCGTCAATGGTTTCGAATAACCCGGTACAAATCAATCTACCTGGAAACATGCCTTTGGCCCCGCCTGAACGTTTTGCGGGGACCCCAAGAAATATGCTGTTTTTATGAACCAATGTCGCCTACACTTTCTATGCAGACCTGGGGCCTTCCCTAATGATCAAACCAAGGTAGCCTTTGTATTATCTTATCTCAGTGGCTGTGCTGCCGATTGGTCTGTTCCGTTGGTAAGTCAGGATGACCCAATTCTCCAGGATTTTCAAAGCTTCCAGGCGAGCATGGAAAGATTATTCGCTCGACACTCTCAGGGAAAGGCCCTTGACAACGGACTACTATCCTTACGACAAGGTAACCAAGATCTCTTATCTTATATTGCCACCTTTAATAGGCTGGTTGTAGAAACGGGGTGGCCTGAAAATAAAAGGATCACACTATTTCATCAAGGACTCCGCGGAGAACTTAAGGATTTTCTATCTCAAATAGTAAATCCACCTCAAGCCTGTGCAGATTACATAGACTTAGTGGTCCAACTTGAGCACAGACTGCAAACTAGAAAAGCAGATCGGTCCAAGTTCGAAACTCGAGTGCTGATCAAAACTCACGCTAACCCTAAGAGTACCGACGTTTCAGAACCTATGCAGATCGGCGGTGTTAAAGGACCATTGACGGAGAAGGAACGAGAGAAGACGGCAAAAGCAACTATGTCTCTATTGCGGGGCTTCTGGTCACTTTCTACGAGACTGCCCGGTAAAGCCACCTAAGAAGGTGGTTGGAGCCACGGACAACAATTTAATAGAACTTGATTCGGGAAACGGTCAAGCCCGACAAGCGTAGAGGTCCGCTTGCCGAGCTTGAAAACAGACTCTTTGACCTCGCATTTTGTCTTGCCAATGGTGCTCATGGACCCGAAACAGCCTCAGCGGTTGCATGCTATAAAAGCATACATCGACAGTGGAGCTATTGGAAACTACGTAGATCGTGAATTGACCTCCAGGATTAATCTTCCTCTCCGTCCGAAAGTTAACAAGGATGTCATTACTACAGTAGATGGAACCGAAATAGCCTCAGGGCCGGTAACACATTCCACTACAGAAATGACACTAGTGGGACAGGATGGACATCGGGAAGCAATTGTGTTCGATGTAATCAAGGCCCCACAATTTCAAGTAATTCTAGGAATCCCTTGGTTAGAAACACATAATCCTCAAATTGACTGGCGAGCAAAGAGAATAACCTTTCCTGATTGTGAACTGACTTGTTATCCAAGAAATCCAGATATGGGTCTGGCCACAGTAACTTCCACCACGATACAACTACCGGTTGAATACCAAGAGTTACAAGACGTTTTTCAAAAAGAATAGGCGAACACGTTACCTCCCCACCGGTCGTACGATTGTCAAATCGACCTGGTACCCAATGCTCAACCGCCCTGTAGTAGGATTTATGCTCTTACTGAACCTGAGAACGTTCATTTGCGTCAGTATTTAGATCAGTATCTTGCCAACGGTTTTATTCGCCTGTCAAAGTCTCCTGTTTCCTCAGCTCTGTTCTTCGTGCCGAAAAAAGAAGGCGACCTTAGAACATGTATTGACTACTGCGCCCTAAATCAAATAACGATTAAGAATCGTTATCCTCTGCCTCTGATCCCTGAACTTCTTGACCAGGTAAAAGATGCTTGTATATACACCAAGTTAGATCTCCGAGGAGCTTATCACCTGGTACGTATAAAAGAAGGCGACGAATGGCAGACTGCATTCCGCACCAAATATGGGCTCTTTGAATATCAGGTGATGCCCTTCGGATTATGCAACGCACCTGCCGCCTTTCAATACTTTATGAATGATGTTCTTCGGGAACTTATCGATGTTTGTGTCATCGTATATATCAATGACATCCTGGTATACTCCTCCTCGGAATCCGAACACAGAAAACATGTCAGGGCAGTTCTTCAGAAATTGCGCCAGCACAACCTGTTTGCGAAACTCGAAAAATGCATTTTTCATACCACAGAGGTTGAATTTCTCGGATTCATCCTGAGACCTAAAGGAGTCAGAATGGACTCGCGAAAGGTGGACGCCATCCTCAAATGGCCATCTCCTAACTCTGTTAAGGGGGTTCAGAGTATGCTTGGCTTTGCCAATTTCTATCGAAGATTCATCCCGGAATTTTCTTGAGTGGTTCAACCCATAACAGCCCTCTTACGGAAGAATAAACGTTTCGAATGGACTCCTGAGGCAGAACAGGCCTTTCAAGACCTAAAGACCAAATTCACCTCCGCCCCTGTATTGAAGCATCCGCGCCCATATCTCCCTTACATTGTTGAAACCGATGCTTCCAGTTTGGCCATGGGTGCTGTCTTGTCTCAAAGGGATCCAGAAACTAACCAGATGCACCCTGTAGCCTTTTGGTCCAGGAAATTCACGGCTCCTGAAATCAATTACGCAATCACCGACAAAGAATTACTAGCTATTAAGTCCGCCTTCAAGGCTTGGCGTCATTACCTCCTCGGCGCAAGACACACCATTACAGTGATTACAGATCACAGGAATTTGCAATATCTAAAAACGGCCAAAGCCCAATCATCCCGCCAACTCCGATGGGCTTTATTCTTTGCAGAATTTGACTTCATAATCACCTACCGCCCTGGTTGCAAGAATGGCAAAGCGGACGCTTTATCCCGGATTGGAATGGATGAAACAAATTCAAACTTAGAACCAGTACCAATTAGACCCGAACAAAGAATTTTAGGCTTGACCTCTTTACAAACTATAGAGGACGTTCAAACTCGAGTTAAACAACTTTTAAATTCCACAGCCTTGCAAGAATGGACTCAAAAGGGGTCACACTTTTCCGTTAATAACGATTTACCGTACTTCCAGGGGCGGTTATTTCTGCCCAACAAAGAACTGCAAGAATTGGTCATTGCTCACTATCATGATACATTAATGGAAGGACTTCCTGGTATCGCAAAAACTGAGGAAAAGATCAAACGACAATTCTGGTGGCCATCCTGGAGAAAAGACATAAAATCTTTTGTGATGTCTTGTGGAGTTTGCGCTCAAAATAAAGGTCAAAAGAAGAGACCAGCCGGTTTCCTACAACCCTTGGATATTCCACCGGCCCCTTGGCACACCTTGTCAATGGACTTTATTACCGACCTGCCTCCTTGCTATGGATATAACACTATCTTGATAATCGTGGATCTGTTCTCCAAGATGGCCCACTTTATCCCTTTAAAAGGGGTACCTTCAGCCTCCATCTTGGTCAAGGAATTTCTGGAAAACATAGTTCGTATGCATGGTTTTCCATCCATATTAATCTCAGACCGAGGAAGCCAATTTATTTCCCATTTTTGGAGGAAATGTTGCCAACTGGCACAAATTGATGAACGCTTATCCACTAGTCACCACCCCCAGACCGATGGTCAAACCGAGAGGACTAACCAAACCCTTGAACAATATCTTCGGTGCATGTTGCATCAATCTGAAAACAGCTGGAAAGATATTCTATGGATCGCAGAGTATGCATATAACAATTCTGTACATTCTGGAACAGGACAAACCCCTTTTTACACGTTGTATGGTCATCATCCTAGAACCTCAGACCTAGACCCTCCTCAAGACCTGGAAATGCCTGCAGTTGATTCATTTGCATTCTACGATAACCCAAGCCTTCAAGGAAGCTACAACTCATTTGCAACAAGCCAAGAAAAAATACAAAGAAAATGCTGATCTACATCGGAGTGAAGCACCTTCGTACCAGATCGGAGACCATGTGTGGCTGGCAACCAAGCATTTGCCTCTCAAAGGACCGCAGACTTTTAATCCCAGATACATTGGACCATATCCCATCAAAGCTATAATTAACCCGGTGGCCTTTAAACTCGATCAGCCAACATGCGAATTCATCCCGTTTTTCATGCATCACTGTTAAAACTGGTGCAGCCTGGAACCAGACTAAGCAAACCACCTGAACCGATTCAAATCGATGGGGAATTAGAATTTGAAGTTAAGGACATATTGGATTCCAAAATGTTAAAATCAAAACTCTTCTATCTAGTTGATTGGAAGGGGTAAGGACCTCAGGAAAGATCTTGGGAACCAAGTGACCATGTACACGCCCCGCGATTAGTGCAAAGATTCCATCGAAAAATTCCCAAGCAAGCCGAAATCCCCGGAAAGGACGACCTTGGGAGGGGCCTTGGAAGGGGGTACTGTCATGATGCCTACCTCCAAGGTGCCAGACAAGACCCAGCTATCCCAGAGGCAGACATCATGTCTTCAAGGGAAGTCACAACAGCCTCAAGTAGGGGCTCTTTGGACTCAGTCCTGGCGCCTTTGGCGCCAGGCTCATATCGGGCCACAGTCCTGGCGCCATAGGCGCCAGGCTCATAAAAGGGGACTTTGTGTTAAAGGTGCTTAGTGTTAACTTAACTGATGCAGACCATGCTGCAACATCCAAGCCTTCTGAGGCCTGAATGGGACTACTTTATCTTTGGAACTAATTAACCACACTGGTGTGGTCAGGGGAGGAATACATACCTGAGAGGAAGGATACATACCTGGAACTACTTTGAAGGCTATTTAAGCCACGCCCAAGCAGCAACTCACGCTTCGCGTTGTTCTGCATCTAGCAGCTGGACACTCACCGTGTTTGCTCCTGCATTCTGTCTTCTGCCACTCCTGCCAGCATCCTGGAACACCTGCAAAGAGAGAAGAGAAGAGAAAAGGGTAAAGAAGAGTCCTTACCTGCTAAATCCGCATTCCGGAGACATCTCGCCGAAGGTCCTGAAAAGGAAGACATCCATTTAAAAGCACATCGCATCGATCGCTGCAGCGCCGCATCTCACTCACGTGTACAAGGTACCACCACGTTCTATGGCGACATCTGGACTCGCAGCCACATCACCGCGCCTAGGGAGAAAAAGACAAGAATAAAGGTGAGAGGGGAAGAAAACAAGGAAACCTTAATTTCCATTACAAAGCTTACCTGTTGGGTTATTCCAACTTCATTTCGGGTCGGTGCCGCATCCTGGCATTTCCGGACCCCGGCCCCTAAGGGGAAAAAGAGACATCAGCGTTAGTGGGCCCATGAAAAGACATTACCCTACACCCATTAAAGACTTACCTGATTTCTTCTAGATTGATCTTTGTTTCGGGTCGGTGCCGCATCCAGGCATTTCCGGACTCTGGCCCCTATGGGGAAAAAAGACATCAGCGTTAGTGGGCGCATGAAAAGACATTGCCCAAACGCCCATTAAAGATTTACCTGATTTCTTCTGGATTGTGCTTCGTTTCGGGTCGGTGCCGCATCCAGGCATTTCCGGACCCCGGTCCCTATGGGGAAAAAAGACATCAGCGTTAGTGAGCGCATTGATACAAGGACACTGAGAGAACTCTCATGAAGCTCACGAGAGTCTCATTCTTCGGTTCCACAGCTCTTCTCGGAATAGTTTCCGCACCTGAAAAAGAGACAACGAACAATTATTATTGCAGAATCATACTCATTAACAGAATCCTTACGGTACTATACCGGGAAAACAAAACTTTAACGCTCTACAATCAAAACCCCAGTGAAGTAACTGGATACAACGCGCCCCTGCATGAGAAGCAGGATGGAGAGCTCAACCTTTCAAACCCTAAGGTGAGACTTCACGTGGGGTCGCAGGAGGGTTTCGTAGAGGGGTGAGAAGGGAGCGGGAGGCTTGTACGTTCTCCCGCAGATTGTTAATACTCCCTTTTTACATACAGAAAGATATTCCTGCAAGCCAGACAAGCAAGATTCGAAGGTCCGGTTCAGTCCATCTTCCGGGTCCTGCGCTTCACCATAGAAGAAGCAACAACACTCCAAACCAGACCTGCACCTCCGTGGGAGTCCGGTGAGCGTAACACATGGTCCAGACTGGCAAAGATTCGACTGGGCAGAAACTATGGGCAAGAGGAAAGCCACCAACATCCAGGAAGTATTACCAGGGAAGAAACCAAGGAAAGCTGGTAAAAAAAAAGCATTGAAACTCAAAACCTCATCGGAACAATATTTGAAAGAGGTAGGGGGCAAGCTGGATGAGCAAATAATGGTGGTGTAACATACTCTCTGTGCCACAAAAAAGTAATGGACGCCAATAACTCTAACAAGCCAAAATCACACGTTCAAGGCAAGCTGCTGGTGAACAAACTTGAAGGTACAATCTCAAACAATGGTACTGCGACAGGTGCAGTGATTGTATTAGAACCACCTGTAATCCTTGCATGAAATTCAGTAAACTTTGAGTCCATGTCCAATGAAAATATGGTCACACCTAGTATCAGGGGTGTATCTTCATCGGTGACTACTAATACACCAGCATCACCTCATCAAGAGCTGACCAAACACATTTCTACAGAATCAATTCCACGTAGTGTTTAATGTAATTATGAAACAACACCAAAGAGGTGTTGGCTATATTTATCAAGGAACCTGATCCTCTTTTTTGGACTTTACTGAAAACGTGCAATTATATCTTCTAAACATAAATTATTGAGTATTACATGTAATAATGCTGATTTTGCACAGAAGTGTCCAAACCCAATCTTAACATTAGGAGATCCTACTGTAGGCACCTGGGCTGGGCAGCATGTTGGACCCTTTAGTAAAAGACAAACTATGAAGTTCAAAATTCCCAACAAAGTTGAATGCAAAAGTCCATTCCACACCTATGGACAGCAATGTGTTACCACCTCAAGCTGTTACTTCCTGTGACCCTCATGACCTTTATCCTCCCTTGTTGTCATCTTTAAGCCCAACGGCCACAAGGAATTGACAATTTCATTAATAAATGAGATGAACCATTGGATTAGAACCAATGTGGAGGCACCAGTGCTAAATCCACAATGTAGACTGATGGCCTGAACGGCTGCCTGGGTGGGTAGTACTCGGAAGTGCTTTCAGGGAGATTGTATTTTGGTAACTTTTTCAAACCCATGAATTGCATATCACGTTATTAATTCTAACCTGGGAAGAAATGTACACTCTAGCCAGTGGAGGATACTCCCATTATACTTTTTTATATCTGGCTGAATTGTACCTATCTTACTCACAAACAACCGGCAGACAGTGAAGGCCAGTAAATAATACAATCCTTTGCTGCTGGTGACAGAGTACAACTAGGACAGGAGAGGAAGCAGATGTGTCCAGTCAGCACTAAAGCAACAAAGAATACCTAACATAGGTCACTATAAGCTTCAGCCCAATACCGACTAGAAACCATTTTGAGTGTCTAGCTTCATTGGAGGAAATTGATTGACTTGTGGCCCAGTCCAATTATTCTAATTTGGATCAAATGGACCCACATGAACCACATATCTGTACTGGATATTTCTGGAAAATATGGAAAAACCAGGTACCTTTGGATGTTTAAATGATGCTAGGCCTGATGCAAATGCGACTACTATGAAATCTTGGAATATAGCAGAGGCAAGGAGTAAAACTGAATGCCCCAATAATATTTGTAATGCTTATTTATAAAGCGCCCATACACAGGCAAGTGCATATTCATTTTCTTAATTACACAGGCAAGTATTCATTTTCTTAATTCATTTGATAAGAGTTCTCTTACAATTGGCGTGGCTAGAAGATTATCTCATTTTAGAAGGGTATCATACAATAAAATCCTTGGCACAAAAAATCCAATGGGTAGACTCACAGGGCTATGGCGGTACTTGCCTAAACAAGATTCAAATCTCACCCTATTATGCTAGACCAACCTATGACTTTTTAGCAAGCTATGGACAATTTTGATGAACTGATAATTGTTTATTTTCATAACAACCCCCATATATCCAATGGAAAAATCTGTGTAACACAACTTAAATGCATCCTCAATGACCTAATATCACAATATCTAAGAGTGAAAACCAAAATTATTTTGGGAGCGGACTTTAATCTAAAATTAAGCAATGCCTCTACTCTTGACCTCTTTGATGACGCTGAGGATCTTGTGCAAGCTATTTCCGTTCTTTGTATGTGTGACCGTCGGGTGCTTATTGGCTGAAGATGTACACCTGGCTGTATGAATGGGGCCTTAGGTCCATAAATGATAGTCTGGGGCATCTTTCATTTAGCCGCAGCAAGGGTATTTCTTCTATTCATTACTTTTGCTTCCCATTTTTGCACTGGAACCTGATTAAAGATTTCCATATTGCAGAGGATGTTCTCAGTCATCAGCATCGGGTTGTTTTAAAATGTTATTGGCTCTGCAATCACCTAGTAATATAAATAATACACATCTGATACTGGCAGAGCCGAGAACAACAAAACGCAACCTAAGATGGGAGATAGTTGACACAACCGTATCACAGCAGAATATAATTACTGCTAATCTCTCATTGATTAATTCTCTTCTCAGAGGAAGTTCATCAAGTACTTCCCAAATTCAAGACTTTACGGCTTAGTATCTCAGAAATATTCCAGAGCATGCATTCTAACCCAAGTAACAAGAGGTTGTTTCAACAGGGAGTTCAGTAGATCTAAAAGGAGACTGCTCTCATTTCTGGAGAACCCTGCCATGCCAAAAGTAGAAATGACTAGTGCTAGAGCTAATTACAAGAACATTATCAATAGCCAGACACTTGAATGATAATTGATAATTTGGGAATTGGTTTCTCTTGGTCCTCAATATAAAAGCAAGGCGGCTGGTTTGGAAACAACTGTCCCTGATCAATTATGGGTCAAGCACTTTGATACTTTATATAGTGTGGCTCCTTGCCCCAAAATCCGGTGTTCTCAAAAAATAAATCTAATCACATTAACTCTAACGGGTTCTACCAGATAGAATCACTAAGCCTTGAGTTAAATAACAAGGAAATAAGGGATACTATGTTAAACAAAAATTGATTTGGTCGCGACCACCCCTTTTGACTATTAGTTTTAATATGATTATTAGAACTCAACGTATTCCACAATCCTGGAATCTGGCTATAATTCAGCTGATATATAAGAATGGTCGGTAGGGCATCCTACAGGCACATTTATTTGCTGGACTCCCTCTTAAAAATATTTGGGCATGCCCTTCTGATTAAGTTAGAGCAATTATCATTAAGTAACCATTTTGTATCCCATATTTAACTCGTGTTTCGCCCTAGTTTGGGAATGTCTTAGAAAGCCTTGAATGTGTACCTGATAGTGTCAAACTCACAGTATTTGAAGCATGAACCTATTTATTTGGCTTTTATGGACCCGAGCTTGGACTTTGATGAAGTCAAATTGTGGCTCATGCTCAGATCCTTAAAGTGTCCATCTGAAATATTGAATTTGCTAATCATCCTACATAAAGATGCCAAAGCTTGTGCCAGGAGTGGGGTCAAAGGACATTGTACTCAGTATTTTGCGGTTAAGGCAGGCATGCATCAAGGATGTGTTTTGGCCCCTTTTCTTGTTTTCTGTCTATATAAACGGACTGTATGATACATTCTTTCAGTTAGATGTTAATGTACCCAAATTGGAGAACACTGTATTACCCATATTGGCTTATGCGAATTACACAGTATTACTAGCCAGCACACCTCATGCTTTGCAAACCTTCATTACGGCGTATACAGAATAATCTTGATTTACAAATCAATGCAAGTAAATCTGCACTCATGGTCTGCCATGTTGGAAAATGGCAAATCAAGGACCCAACGGTGTGCAGTAACAACAAGGTAACCGCATCAGCTTGGGAGTTTGATTATCTGGACGTGAGTCTTGTTACAAAACTATCAGGAAAATGCCATATTTGCAAACGAACTAACAGATTTAAGCAAGCACTTGTGGGGGTGTTTCGGTTTATGGATGTCCAAGGACCAATCTCGAGACTTGATCTTGAAAGTATATAATAGTGAAGCCGGATCAGTTGCTAAACATGGGGCCTCGTTGTGGGAATTATGAAATGTAACAGATCTCTAAGCGAATGATTTTATTAAAACATTGCTTGGTTTGCCACGGTCTGCTTCAAAAGATGGAGCTGGGTCTCACTTTCTTAGAAGATGATTTATTTGTTCAACCTATCTTGCACTGGCTCCTTATATATGGCGAAATCAAAAGGCCTGGCTTGCACAACATATCATGAAAGAAATATGAGATAAAAGAGGAGCATTAGTTATTCCTTGGCTGCGGAATGTAAACTCATGCTTTGAAAAAATAAATACACAGAGTCTTTTCACCACCCTAATTAATTCGCACCAAATTTTGGCCACGTAATTAAAAACGCAGATGTTTGTATATTTGTAAGAAAAGCGCAAAACATTTTTATCAAAGACATGTAACCAAAACAGCTTCTCCTATGTAAAAATATCTGATACTGGCAAATAATCCAACTGAAAGAAATGTCATTACCAGAGCTAGATTCAATTGACTTCCTCCAAGCTCTGTTACATCACTATGGCCTGGTAACACCTGTGAAAAACACTGCTTGCTGCTTCATGCCCCAGAAGAGGGTTTATGGCATTTCATGTTTTTTTCCTGGCGTATTCAACTATTAGAGCAAGAACATGAACCCTGTATTAAGAGAAACAGGTTTTGCTCACTGTCACCCAGCTTTATTGTATATATTATGGCACATACTGCACCGACTGGTTGATGCCTATTATTGTACCAGAGAAAAGCTCTATATAGAAGGAAATATTTACTTGCACTTTAAGAAAGCTTAAGAGGGACAGCCAATGGTGGGATTGGCTTGGGTGTGGATTGGAAGGCTTAGTGTCACAATGACAGAAGGGGAAATAACTAATTGTATTTTGAACAATTGTATACTCGTTATATGTGTAGATGTATCATGCATTGTTTTTATGGAATAAGTACTTCTGAAAAAAACATAAATAAACATACATTGATTGATTAGCTAAACGCACCTTGAGAAAGTAGGCGTGGGCCAATGCTCGGTGTAAGACTAGAGACTGCTCAGTTACCCCGCAATACAAGAAGGCAGATGTCGGGCCACAGAAGGAGAGGGAATAACAGGATTCAAGCATGAAAGGGGGAAAGGAGGAATTAAGACACAGATTGATTGTCCAGAAAAGAACGGTTGTAACGCATTCCATCCATCAGTAATCCTAGATATGGAGCAGATGACCAATTGGAGGTATAGACAAGATGTCCTGCACAGTCACACGTAAGGTTTTAGAGTGATGGAAAAGGAAATGTTGACCTTGTTCAAGGAACGGAGTCTGGATTTAGGGTAGATTGTCTCAGAGCTGGATCACTGGCTAGCCAAAAATAAACATAAGCGTGGGGTCTTGGCCTTAATGCCCCCTCCTCCTCCCACTCCATTTGCCAAGAAGGCTGTGAAAAAACCAGGGAGCTTAAGTTGGGTAAGAAACATTTCCGCAGGCAGAACGAAAATCCAGAATGTGCAGCATTGTTTCTGACTCTGCGACTTTGGAGGAATATTGCAACTTACGTGAATTTTTTATCCGTTGTGGACTTATGTAATTTTTGTGCACCTTTTTGCTGGCTCATCGCAAAAAGCCCTGCACAAATGCACACGGAAGTCCAAAAGTCTGTTACTGCAGACTGTTGTGCGTCCCTGTGACCAATATGCAAAGGGGCCGATTCATGGAAAAATTTGCATTTATCCCGCAAGGGTTGCGCGCCGAGAATGACACTGCACAAGCCTGCGGGCACAGGAAAAAATGCGTGCTCCACGGATTCATGGAATTGTCTGCCCATAGTAACCGTATACGCAAGATGAGGCCGGAACGCCCCTGACACGCACCCACACAAAGCAACAACAACCAGAACAGCTACCTTTGCGTGCTTCCCCAGGCGCGAATATACGCACCCTTCAAACAGCGCATGGGGTGCCCCACAAGCAGGCCTGCTTCTCGGAGACCCTGCATGGGTTCCCCCGTAACTGTTACCGGCACCACGGCAAAATACATACTATTTATCGTGACTCAGGTAAAACTCAGAAAATCTGCATGTGACCCACCGTAAACCGTTCCCGCACCATGCTACACTGTGTATGCACACCCCTAAGTCAGAATGGAACCACAGATGCATACACGCACCCTTAAATCCGACACCTGATCTTACTCGTGCACAATGAATCCTATGCACAAGTTTCTGTATGTCTGCCTTCGGGTGGCGAATCGTCTGAAGGCTTTGCTTGGCCATTTCCCTGCCGAGTGGTTGCGTGCTCGGATCCATGAATATGTATTGTTCCATGCAATAGTGGACTTGTGATGGGCGTCACTCGTAATGCCCACTTTTTGCCTTGTACTTCCTCATTTTCCGGGTTCTGCCCCCAACCTGCCCCTCTGTGTAAGCCATGCACACGCTCTGCATGGTTTCTTGCACAAGGCAGTCGGCCTCTCGCAGTGACGTGCCAAGCCTGTGCGAAGCCCCCGCAAAGTACAAAAACGTGCCACGCATTCGATTCCATGAATCAACAAATGGAATTTCACACACAGTTTGGTGTGCAAAGTTCCTATTTTCTGTGCAGATAATTCCATGAATCGGGCCCAGAGACATGAGCATAACATGACTCACAAATTCAGCATGAGTGCAGAGTAACATCTGAAATAGTACCTGAACCCCCTGCTTGCTCCAAACCACTCACTATAGCAAGAAGGAGCAGATATATGAGAAAGGAAGCACAGATAGGTACTAGGTTGGAGTCTTGGGAAAGGCTATCATGGCAGTAATTGTTAGGCGACAGTGCTTTCAAATGTGGATCAGTCACGCCACTCTGGGAGAAGGAACAGGTGCGGCAGAACTATCCAGAAACACATGCATGCACCATCTGGCTCCATAACAATGCAATAAGGTGCATATGCTTGTGCCCATGCTTATCAGTCTCTTCGAGCGTGGTGGCCAGCCTGACATGCCTGTGTGTGTTGGGTGTATCTCTTGGATGCAATATGTGTGAATCCCGTGTGTCCCTGCTTGAACCATGCCATGAAGTACCAGTGTAAATATTTAAATCAAATATTTTGTTCTAGGCCCCCTATAGCAGACAGGTGTCAGAGCCCTGGGAACAGCCAAAATAGTCCCCATCTTGAAACGAGCATTGGCAATGCCAATAGATTGGCTTTTGTATGGGCATTTGACAGTTGTTCCCATCAAATGCACACCTTATGTGACTTATCGGTATAGCATACCCATTTCAAAATTGTGTACACATAGCTCTCAGATGAGCCTTAGTTTCAGTGTGTCACACTCTTTTTATACCCATTACCATGAAGGACCGTAATCACAATGTTTCAGCCTTTTAATTGTTGCAGGCAGTTTCACACAAGCTGATAAGTTCGAGCAGGATCTACAGCAGATGCATGTACCATTTACCAGATTATCTGCCCTGCATTAAGCAGCTTTCCATGTGCCCCGTGAGCCTGTCCTAGGCACATCCATTCACTCGGAATTTTTGAAATAATTGACACCACATACTTTAATATGCATTTGCAAAAAAAGACTGGTTTGGTAAAGGTAGCGGCTATGACACTGTCACAAAACAGATGCTTTCTCTCTAAAGCATTTCAGCCCAGAATGATGTAAACAAAACAGGACCAGGAAGCTAAGCTGTACTGATCCGCCCAGGTAAGCTGATCAAACAGAAACCGAGCATTGGATTGTAAATGCAAAGAGGTCCACCTCTTTGTATGATTTGTGTCCTCAGCTGCTGCTTCCCGTAGACAGTGCCATGCCTCCTAGCCCTTTCTTTTTGCTTGCCATGAACGTGGTAAGTATAAAATACTTTCCATATTCTACCCAGTAAATTATAAAGGCCTGCATAGCATTTTAAAAGCGTTAAAACATAACAGCATATTCATTAGATGAAGCAAATAATTTAAAATACATGTTTACCAACACCTGCTTTGTGCATGCACATACCAGAAATCTGTAGAGTTGAATAACATTACCTCTTTCACTGAGCAGTTTTATTGGATCCTGAACCAGTTGTGAGTGGGAGTTGGTGTTGGTAGCCACAGAGTATGTCATCCACAGTTGGTGGCAGTGCCAGAACGAATGTCATTGTAGATAGCAAATGTAGTTTGCGAAAGTGATGCTTCTAAATTACTCCGCCAAACTGGTCGCAAAGCTCCGATACATCTGGCCATGATTGTGGGCCACTGCCTCACCCGTCACACTATTTCCCCATCCTCCAACATTTATCAGGGGTTTTCTCTGCTAGAGCGTAATCTGAGGTGAATGATTTTAGATCACTATAACAAATATAAATAGTGTCAAGCAGCTCAGCAGTGTAGTTAATCTGGTTAAGACACTGGTTGTGTGAATTGTTTCGCTGTAGGGCAGCACACACCAATCCATCACAGTGTAAGTATGGTCTGTGGCATAAAAAGAAAGACATGCTGAAAGCCTGGGCGTGGGAACCAGTGAGTTTGTGAATGTGTGTGTACTTGCTCATGCCTTAAAGGGGAAATCTGATTGAAAAATGAAGAGATAGATGGAACTTGAATACATGGTCAGTCACAGATGTGCTTTTAGTCCCAATGGTCAGGTTGGAATTTTGGAGTAATGGCAGGATAACCTATAGTTTAGCCCAGCGTTAAATTATCAAATTCACATGGCACTGGCAACCGGTGCTGATTTTAAGCCACTCTCTTCTTGTTTTACTAATCTAGTAATTACTAACTGAGATTCCCAGCGATGCCCGGGTTTTCATTCCCTCACAGGTACAGGTAACTGTGCAAAATGTGGTACCTATTGGTGAAACAGTGTGGAATTGTATAAGGAACAATGCTTCGCTAAGCCACAAACCCACAAACACATTTTCTAAAATTAAGGCTAAGGGGTTAGGTGTCCAAATATCATGTAGCCAGTGGTGTCCGGAGGGTCCTAAAAGCTAACTGTGCAAAATGTGGTGCAGATTGGTGAAACAGTGTGGAATTGTATAGGGAACATATGCAAAGCTGCACCCCCCCAAACCCAGAGACTTTTGCTGAAGTCCAGGGAAAGGGGTGGAGTGTCCAAATGTCATTAGCCAGTAATGTCCAGAGGGTCCTAAGAGGTGACTGTGCAGAATTTGGTGCGTATTAGTCAAACGGTGTGGAATTGTATAGGGAACATATAAAAAGCCACAAACCCACACACCAACACCCACATTTTCACTTTTACTGAAATCCTGGGAAAGGGATGGGGTGTCTAGATGTCATGTAGCCAGTAATGTGTGAAGGGTCCTAACAGGTGACTGTGGAAAATGTGGTACAGGTTGGTGAAACAGTGTGGAATTGTATAGGGAACATAAGCAAAGCCAGAAACCCACACCCACATTTCCACTATTGCTGAAATCCAGGGAAAGGGGTGGGGTTTCAAGATGTCACTTAGCCAGTAATGTCTGGATGGTCCTAACAGGTGAATGTGAAACATTTGGTGCAGATTGGTGAAACAGTGTGGAATTGTATAGGTAACATACGCAAAACCACAAAGCCACAAACCCATACATTTTCACTCTGTAGCAGGCATATTAACCCACTGGTCTACCTCACCTATTTAATAGGCATTTATTATGATGTAGGACTGCATGTTAGTGAAAAACAATGACTATACACAGGTGTCTTTATCAAGTTTATTCAGCTGGCGTTGAAATTACAGAGATGCAAAACTCAGGTTTTTGTAGGATTAAATTACTTTGCACTCTGCTAGTTGTAGTCTTACATTCAGGATGTGCAAAAATAAAAAGTGCACTCCTATTCTTTTGCTGAGGACTGTATTTCTGAAAATGTATAATTTGTTTGTTAGGTCCACTTATTATGTGAATTGTTTACTTTTCATTTCAGATAGCGTGGGGCCAGCAAGTGCTTTCCTTTAGTTTGTTCTGACAAAATAAACATTATTGGGATTTTATAGATTTCAGCGCAGAGGCAGCGCAGGCGAGCAGCGCAGAGAGGGAGCGTGTGACAGCGTGCGCCAGCTGTGTGCGCTAAACAGCATTCTGGCGCACTGCGTATTCATGGAATTAACAAGCCACTTTGAGCGCTGGCGCAGAGAACATCCCGCAGCGCCAGTTACGCCCCCAAGAATGCCCCTTGCGCAAGAAAAATGCATTGAAATCCCCAATGCAGCGCAAAGGGCCGCGCTAACCCTGCACCACCTTACAGGGCCGGTATACTGTAATCGCGTGAAGATACTACACGCACTGTGCTCATGGCACCCAAAAGCATGAGAATGTACTGGCGCACCCCTCGGAATACACGTACCCCGCTCGTGCCAGGTAAATTGCGTAGAAAAAGCACCCCTCTGTGGCGTGGGCTGCCTGTGGGGCATGCCCAGGGTGGATGGGCTGCCTGCGGGGCATGGGGAGGGTGAGTGGGCTGCCTGTGGGGCATGCTCAGGGTGGATGGGGTGCCTGCGTGTATTTCGGGGGTGCGTGGGGAGTATCACATGCGATAGGCCTTGTGCAAGCGGGGTACGTGTATTTGGGGGGTGCGCAGGGAGTTTCACACACGATAGGCCTTGGGCGAGAGCGGGGTACTTGTATTTGGGGGATACGCGGGAAGTTTCACATGCGATACTGAAGATGAGAGCGGGGTATGTGTATTTGGGGGGTGCGCAGGGAGTTTCACACCCGATAGGCCTTGGGCGAGAGCGGGGTATGTGTATTTGGGGGATACGTGGGAAGTTTCACACGCGATACTCCAGGCGAGAGCGGGGTATGTGTATTTGGGGGGTACACGGGAAGTTTCACACATGATAGTCCAGGCGAGAGCGGGGTACGTGTATTTGGTGGGTGCACGGGGAGTTTCACACGCGATAGGCCTTGGGCGAGAGCGGGGTATGTGTATTTGGGGGATACGCGGGAAGTTTCACACGCGATACTCCAGGCGAGACCGGGGTATGTGTATTTGGGGGGTGCGCGGGGAGTTTCACATGTGATAGGCCTTGGGCGAGAGTGGGGTACATGTATTTGGTGGATACGCTGGAAGTTTCACACGCGATACTCCAGGCGAGAGTGGGGTACGTGTATTTGCAGGGTACGCAGGGAGTTTCACACATGATAGGCCTTGTGCGAGCGGGGTACGTGTATTTGGGGGATACGCGGGAAGTTTCACACGCGATAGTCCAGGCGAGTGCGGGGTACGTGTATTTCGGGGGTGCGCGGAGAGTATCACACGCGATAGGCCTTGTGCGAGCAGGGTACATGTATTTGGGGGATACGCGGGAAGTTTCACACGCGATACTCCAGGCGAGAGTGCAGGGTACGCGGGGAGTTTGACACATGATAGGCCTTGTGCGAGCGGGTATGTGTATTTTGGGGGTGCGCGGGAAGTTTCATACGCGATACTCCAGGCAAAAGCGGGGTACATGTATTTGGGGTGTACGCGGGGAGTTTCACACACTATTTGGCATTGTGTGCCCGCCCGCTGTGCGGTTTCCCCCTCCCCATTCCCTGCAGGCAGCCCACACCACAGGGGACTACCCTACAACCCTCACCATGCCCTGCAGGCAGCCCACATGGCACCATGCACTTGTGAGCACTTTTGTGAGCCCTGACTCATGTCCCCCCAACCCACACCCAGTGACGGGCACCTGCCAGCAGGCCCCGAATCATGACCCCCCGCCCATCCACCCACCGCCAGTGATGGCCAACTGCCAGCAGGCCACGGCTCATGTCCACCCACCCATCCACCCACCCCCAGTGACGGGCACCTGCCAGCAGGCCCCAAATCATGTCCCCCGGCACCCCCACCCACCCAGCAGTGACGGGTACCTGCCAGCAGGCCCCGACTCATGTCCCCCTGCACCCCCACCCACCCAGCAGTGACGGGCACCTGCCAGCAGGCCCTGACTCATGTCCCCCCCAACACGTCATCACCATCCAAACTCATGGCCCTTATGGCCAACCAAATCCCACCCCACGCCACCCCAGTCCAAACACCCAACCAAGTATTCCATCCACTCCACATTGAAATCCCAATGTCATGATATATCCCAAATGACAAGTATGCACATCAATACATGTCCGTCAGACACACACAATGGGGGCAAGTGAATGAGAAAACCCACATCGTGACATGCACGAAACCAATGAGAGAATACCACACAAATGAAGTATGAAATCAAAATGTATTAAATACAAAATCAACGGAATGAAAGAAAATCACACAAGAAAAAAAAATAATAAACAAAAGGCTGGATGTCAAAAATGAATGAAAAATATATGAATGCTGAATCCAAATAAATCCAAATGAAAATGGCTCCAAAGGGTTTGTCCATCAAACCAAATCCAAAGGTAAAAAAAATAGAAAACCATTGCTCCATGGCAAAAGAAAATCAATGAAGTCAAATCTAGTCCTGAACTATATACAATGTAAAAATCCAAGGTCCATGAGCCCAACAATCCAAAGGAAACCTACAAAAAACCCTACCTAATAAATAACTATATACAAAAAGGTGGGGCATAGTCCATAGGCCCCAAATAAAAGAAAAACAGAAAGGGAACCTAACACTAATGAACTATATACAATGGCGGCGGGCAAGTCGTACGGCTCACTTGTTGATTTCCCGGGCCAGGGCATCATCGAACCCCTGTTCAACGTCCTGGAGGTGGGCCTGTTCCCTGGCACCATTCTCACAGGGATAATGCCATGTCCACCTCCAACTCCCTGCGAATTTCCTCGAGGCACTCAGCCTGCCTCAGCAATCTGCACATAGAGTTATCCGCCCTGACCATATTGAGCCGTGCCTCTTCCGCCCGCCGCCGCTCCGCATCTATTTGCTGGCCCAACCGCTGCCACACGGAAGACACTCTCAATCCAGGGTCCTCCTGCCCTCCGGCCGATGCCTGCCCCTCTGATATTATGATATGATATGATATGGCATTTGTAACGCGCCTATATACAGGTGTTTCAAGGCGCGATGGCCCCGAGCCCTCATCGCTCCCACCTTGAGCCTGCTACTGCCGTGCATGTGCCCTGCCTGTTGATGCCTGCATGCCCCAACAACTGGACTCCAGCAGGAGGAGGACCTCCTGCTGGAGTCCAGTTGTTGGGGTGGCCACCCCTGCTGGACCTCCGACTCCCGACTGTGGCCAGGATGTGTCCTCCACCAACCTGGCCGCTGGGTCAGAGGCAGCTCCAGAGGGTGCCCAGCTGATACTTGGGCCGGAAGATGGCACGGAGGACGACTGGCACATAGGGGGTTCAGTTGAGGAGGGGGTGGGCATAAGGCCCAGCACACGGAGGAACCCAGCACCGGTGATCCCTCCTAGCCAGTTGACGCGGTCAACGAGGCATCTGAAATAATGTGCAGCGTCCTCACGAGAACCCTGCACGTTATCTCGGATGCCAAGTTGAAGCAACGCCACCCCAGCCAGGACAGGCTCAACACGGTCCCGGATTGCCACTTCCGCTGGGAGAGGAAGGCCAGTTGTTGTTAGCGGATCCCCTCCCTGAAAACGGGTCTGGACGAACGCATCCCTGCTGGTGCGGGATGATGCAGTCACAGGATCGGGGACAGGATTATACACAGGCACCTCTGCGGCCGCTTGTGCTGCCTCCTGTCCCTGCCCCTGGACTGCACCACTAACACTAGTGGAATCCCCCCTCCAGACCCTGTGTGTGGCCCTTCCACGGCCTCCTCCTCAACCAAACCCTACACCAACCTGGATGACTCGGTGCCATCTTCCTCCATAGGCCCCTGTGGGGTCTCAGCTGCCCCTTCTGCTGCCGAGGGGTCCACCTCCGACCTCCGCCTCTTGGACCTACTCTCGGCAGCTGCGGACGCGGCACCAGACTCCTCACTCCCCGACGAGATGACAACCTGGGAGGGGAGCTGGGCCTTGCGTCTCCAGCTGGCGGTGGGATCCCTGCTGCTGTGCTCCACAGCACCGTCTATGCCCTCTTCATCAGTTGATGCTGCAGAAAGGGAGAGACAGAACACAGCCATCAGGGCACTGTACAATGGTCTGATACACACATGACAGTTGCACATGAGTGGCAGTGTCAAACTTCACACATGTCATCACAATCCCCAAAACACCTATCATTTGAACCCACACACATGCGCAAATTAACAGGAATGTTGCAGCAGGCAGCACCATCCATACACATACAACAGCATGAGCATCCGAAGGTTAGCCTGACGTCACATGCAACACGGGGAGTGCCAAACACATGCACAACGCCACCAGACATACATGCATCTGTACATCTCCACCACCTGTAGCAGTTAAATCATCGGCATCCATGTCACATCTGCCAATCAGCCTCCTACATGTCGGTGTCACATGCATCCATGGTGTATCACAGTGGCACACATGTCAAATACACACACACATGTACATTGTGCACATACATGAAGGTGGAACCAGCATCTATGTGTCACACCACAACCATGCCACAGTACATACACATAATTATAGACATGTGTGCACCGACACATGCATTTGGGCACCATGCATTTGAACACATACACCACTGATGTGCCTCACGCATGACTGGACTTGCATGCGGCAGGCTCATGTCCCTGTACATACACATCCATACATGGCCGTTCCAACACGTATGTGCAACCTGCACACTCCTGCCACACTTCAACATGCACAGCGTCCAATCAGTACGCATGGACACTTACCGCTCGATTCCGGACGGGTCTGCCTCTGAAGGATCTGGAGGTGGAGCGCTGGGTGTATGTGTTCCAGGACCCTCATCTGGATGTTGGTAAGGCGGACCCGGCACCCCTCTGCATGCTTTGCCTTCAAGAGGTGCCGGGCCTTGCTGAGGGTCCTGGACCTGAAGTCCTCCCAGCACTTCCGGACGTGTTGCATGTCACAGGCTGCCACCCCCTCCACGTTGATGGCAGCCATGATGTCCTTCCAGATCCTCTTCCGTTCTTCATTGTCGGCGCGTGAACTTTCAAAGAGGGCATCATAATGCCCCAGGACTTGCTCCACCAGGATGCAAACTTCATTGGCACTGAAGCTGGCAGCCCTCTGCCTCTCTGCTGGAGGGTTGCCACTGGTGCCAGATGGTGTTGTTTCGGTCATGGCAACCCCCGAGGCAGGTGTGGGTGGGCATCTGGGTCCTGGGGCTGGGCTGTGGAGCGATGGAATGCCAGTTGGGAGTCTTCTGTTCCAGCAGGGGTGGTCACAGCAACTGGACCCCTGCAGATGGCTGACATGCAGGCACCAAACAGCAGGGCACGTGGCCAGCAGGCAGGCAGGTGGGAGCATGCTCAGGGCTCTGGGGGGCAGGAAAATGGCCTTATGGGCAGGAGCGTGGTCTTCCGTGTGTTGTCGTGTGGCCAGCTTGATACGGAGTGATTTGGCACGTGAAAAAACTGCACGTCAGCGTGTAATTCGAGGAAAGGTCCTTAGCCCCTAAGTGCGTCTGTGATGTAACACGCGCGGCCGTTTCCCTCCACACGGGTGCATGTTGATTGTACACGTGCAAAAACTGCATGTCTGGTGTCACTGCGTGTAATTGGAGGAAAGGCCCTTAGCGCGTATGCGCATAAGTGACGTTGCACGTGTGGGCTGGGTTAAAAGGTATGCATAGGATGCCATTTTCTTGTACGTGCTTTTTGTGGAGAGCGAGCAGGTGATTCTTGTACTTCTTGTCGGTTCACACGCGATTACTTTACAATGGTTCCAGTTCGTATTCCTTGTATACTCAGACAGCGTTCAATTCTTCTTTTGGCTGGCGTGTGCGTCTTTTTCACGTTCTTTTTCCAGGCAGACGGTGAGTCGCGCATGTATTTTTCAATGGTGGTTGTCCCTATGTGTCTCGTACCCATTCAGAGGACGTTGTAGCCAGCGTGTACCATGCCTACGCTTCTTTTTGTGTTTCTGGGTGCCACAGCGTAGTGCGGGTTCTTTATTCCATGCACGTGGGCTACCAGGGGTCGCGTGCATGTTAAATTTTGTTTTCGCTGTGCCTGACCATTGTGTGACCCGTCATCTTCCCCCAGGGGTCACAGACAGCCCTGCTAGAGCACTAGGGTACGTATTCCATCTAGTACCCTGCCCCTTTCACCCCAATTGCCCAGGACAATTGTTTACTGCACCTCCCATTTGCACAAGAACATCAGTGCCATGGTTGGGAGGCGACGAAGCGGTAAGGGAGGCAAAGGTGGCCGACCTCCAAGAGGTGGGTGCGGTAGGGGACGTGGCCAGGATGTGCAGGGTGGCCCAAGAGGCCAGTGTGTGGAGGACGAATCAGGGACACCTATGCCCCCCCAATGGGTCGGGGAGATGCAGCTGACACCATCCCAGCTCAGGCCTTGTTAACCCAGCCCATATTATCAACCAAAGCAGCACAGGATGACTCCCAGGCTAACTTCCGCGTCACCAAGTCAAAGCCACGTGTGGCGGTGAAAGTAGCTGTCACCAGGCCCCGTGGATCTGGGGCAGCAATGTCATCTGCTGCCCCAAGTAGCCAGGGTGAGGAGGCTGCAGCTCAATCCACCCCAGCTCCGAGTCTCCCAGCCGGGACAGTGTTGGTCCAAGTCCATCACACCGAGGTTGGTCCTGCCAACATCACCCAGCAGCCAATGCCTGCAGATAGACCTTTGGTCTTCATGCCTTTGGCTTCTTCCAGTGCCTAGTCCACCTGCACTTCAGCCCCTACCAACCAGAGCGGCGTAAGCCACTCAGGATCCGCACCACCTCCCAAGAGGAAGAAGGGTGCTCTTGCTGTACAGGCTGGGACCCCAGACACGGCTCCCTCCTGCGGCACATCAATGAAGTGTAGTTTCAAAGATGTGGAACTAGACGCGCTTGTGGGCTACGTGTCAGCCCATGGCCGCAAAATGCTGGTGTCTGCAGGGTGCAAGACTGTGACTGCTCAACGTAGGGCCCACTGGCAGTGCATCGCGGACCAGATTAGTGCCCTTGGATTTGTCAGGCGCAAAGATGATGATTGCTCTAAGCGGTGGAATGACCTCAAACACAGAGCAAAGAACAAGCTGGCTTCCAATCATGCCTCTACTCTGGTGATTGGCAGTGGGTCTCCACCAGAGGAGGGAGTAGTCACAGAACATGAGTCTATCGCTGGAGGCTTCGTCACAGAAGATTAGATCCAAGGTGTGGGAGACCTACCAGATCTTGAGGCAATGTCCGGTGAGTGGCCATGCATGTGTGTGCAAACCATGTGTATGTTGCTTGGGTGATGTGTTCTGATTGAGTGCCAGGTGAGGCTTTGTAGTCATGACTGCTATGGGTCACCCATGTGGTGCCTCCAAACCATACCCCGGCCTTGGGTTTGTGTTTTCAAGTATCCCTTCTGACCTCAGTTGACAATTTGCACCTGATTACTGCACTTGCCCTTCAACTGCCATCTTGCCACAACATTATTCATACTGTTTTCCTGTTCATTCTGCCTGATTGATGAAATCCTTTGCATGTTTACCACACAATTTTGTGCCCTTCTGCCCCAAATGTAACATACTTCAGACATAGATTACACCCCACAATGGGCCACATATGTTTCCTTATTATGGGAATGATTTCATCAATCAGGCTGATTAAGTAATGTGCACCTACATATGGCCTGCACACAACCACTTTGGGGCCCTCTTTGAATGTTCAACATGACAATTGTCTTCTGTCATGTCGAAGTGACCAACCATTGATGAATCCATGTGCCTGCCATCACTGCATTAGTGAACACTGGCTTTGTTGCAGCGTGTGGCACATGCGTGTTGTCACACTATTTTGCATGTTCTATTTCATGATGTCCATCTCACATGGATGGGTGACAGGACTGATTTGCTACCATCTGGGTGTCCTTGTCAAATCTGCCATGGCTATGCTACATGCCATCTGTGTGCTGGCATGTGTCATGTATGTGGATTGTCCATGCCACTCACAGGCTAATGTGTGATGCCGGCGTGTGTTACATTTCCATCTTGGAGTCCTCAGTGTCTGCTTTTTGCCTCCCCTTCAAACTCATTGCCAGTGCATGCATGCCAGAGTTATTGACATGTGTGACATGTGTCATTTATGTAGTCGATGTCTACCTCATCATGCCACTGTGTGTGGGCTATGGTGCTCATGCCTGTTTTCATTAGTTTTCTTTTATGTTTTTGCAGGTGATGAGGCACTAGATGCTGTTGAAGAGGAGGAGAGGGCGCAGAGGCAGGAGTACTCACAGCCACAACCAGGCACCAGTGGAGGACGTGGGGTGGTGGTGGGTGAAAACCCATTACTCCTATAGACGATACTGTCCACGGGTGTCTCTGGGTACACCTCCGGTGACCTCTATGAATCAGGTGCTGAATTTGACATTGAGACATATGTCCCGTCGCAGGTGAGTGTTTCTGGCAGGGATGTTGTTCTGTCCAACCCACCTGCACTGGGGGTAGACCCCTCTATGGGGCATTCAGTGTTGGTAAGTCTGCCTGTGGCGGTTACGGATGCAGGGTCACACTCCATAACATTTGCTCCTGTTCCTGGGCCAGCAGATCAAAGGAGGAATGCAGTCCTGCAGCCTCAGGCAGTGCCAGCACAGCAAGGTGCACATCACCTTGCCCCAAACAGGTGTGGTGCCCGCCAACGCGGTGGCCGTGCGCCACCAGGCAATACTGTGTGGGAGAACTCCATGTACACTATAGCAGCACAACAGGGGGCATTGTCTGAGATGATGGCTCAGCCCATGGATAGGGTGGCCACTTCCATTCTCCCCTCTGAAAGGCAGGTGGAGCTCCAGCAGCAGGCAACAGAGTCCATGTGCCACTCACACAGGGAGGACATGTTGGCGTCCAACAGGGACTGATGGGCTGGACTGGAGACTCTGCGCACAGCCATTTCTGCAGAGTCACAGGCCTACAGGGATGCCCTGAGGTTAGAACACACGTCCCTCAGAGATACTCTGGGTGCACTTGGGGTGTCCCGGAGCGCAAGGTCAGAACAGCAGCTGGAGCAGCTAACATGAACACTCTCAGCTGACCTCCAGGCAATCCGTGAGGAGATCCGGGCATCATGCGAGGCCTTGCATTCAGAAATGCGTGCTACCCGTGAGGTGCTGCATGGGGATCTCCGTACCATCATCCTTCAGAACCAAACCTTTCAGATCTGCATGCATGCTGCCATGGAGGAGCATGCCAGGGCTTTTCATGGTCTGCCTCCCATATCATGCACACCTTCTGATGTACCACCAGAGGGTGATGACAGCGACAGCAGTTCTCCCACTGTAGGGTAGCCGTGCAGGCCATGAGCCCATGGAGGTTTTTATTTCTTCTCAACACCCACGCATGTGGGTTTTGGGGTGCACCCTGTACCTCATCCCTCCTGGGTGGCCTCCTCCCCTTGTCGACACATGGCCATTTTTGATTTTTCTTTTCTTTTTGTTTTTTTCACATTTCATTCCGATTTGCTAAATGAAATTAGTATTTAATTAATGTGTTATCTTTATTTCTTCTTCTTTTTTCTGTTTATTATTTTCATTTTATTTTAATTCTTGATTTGTTATTTTGATTTTCATACATTTATTTTTATTTGGTTATGCTTCTGATTTTTATTTTTTCATTTAATTTATTTCTTTTACTTTCTCTTTTTCTATATTTGATTTGCATTTACTTTTTTGTTCATAACCATTTTCTTTCAGATTGTGAATTAATGTTACAGTGTGTTGCTTTGTGTGGCTCCCGTAGGCATCCACTGTGTATTCCAGCTGGGCACATGCAGGCTTGTCCTGTCTTTGGGTTAGAAACTTGGGTTCCTGACACACACACCACTCCTGCTTCCCCTTTTCATGGGCTCGCAAAGGGTGTGACCAAGTGACAGTAACTTACACAGAGGCATTGGGCTCCCATAAGTTGTGTGGGCAGTCTCTAGTCCAAACTGTGTATACATCCCCAGTGGGGATTGTTGTTCATTTTTCCACTGTATGGTGGATTTGCATATGGTTTTAAATACACCACTTTTTGCATATATACAGGTAGCTTCTTCATGTCTTAACGAGCCTGTCTCCTTTGCAGATGCAGTTCATGTTGTATGCAGTACACTGCCACATTTGCCTAGCAGCAACACTCTGCAGTTGGAAGGGGTCGATGTGCTGCCTTAGTCAGTGATGTGCATTCATTTGGTTGCTTTCACATCGAATGCCATGCCATGGTGTGTTGGGTAGCTGAGATGGGGTTAGGGAAGGGATGGATGACATGCCACTATTTGTTTATAGTGTTTTGCAAGGGGGTAGTCCTTCATGCTGCATGAATGTGTGCCTTTTACTGACACAGCATTGGGTGTGTTGAAGTAGCTAGGTATGCACACTATGTACGACTTCCAGGTAAACAATCTCAGGGTGGTATGGTTGTGACAGTTGACTGTTCCTTTTGTCATCATCATACATTGTCAGCTGGTATGTGCCAGGCCTGTGTGCACTCCGCAGGGATGGGATTTTAGGTGAAGAAATTTGCCACAAGCTGGGTAGGGGCTGCCTCACCACATGCCCTTTCACCTCCCATGCGCAGCGGCCGTGCATGTGGTTGGGGATGTGGGGGCACGCCCCGCCGGGTTGCAATGTTGTGCAGTACACATGCTGCCACTATGATCCTGCACACTACTGGGGGCGCATATAGCAGCTGCCCACCAGAGCTGTCAAGGGAGCGAAAGCGTGACAATAGCTCTCCGAATGTGCGCTCCATTATGCCCGGGTTGCAATATGGGCTGTGTTGTATCTTACCTCGGGTGGTGTGGTGGGGTTCCGTATTGGCGTCATCATGTAGGTGATCAGAGGGTAGGCACTGTCCCCTGGGGAGGTGATAATGGTTGTCCTTAGTGGGGTTTTCCCATTGCATGTGCAGAGGAATTTATACTCACCAATTAGCCATGTGTCGTCATGCCGCCCAGCTTCCAGGTCCCGGTTTAGGGGTGCCATTCGGAATATGAAACTATCATGGCTGGACCCCAGATAGTTGGCATATACTGAGGTGATGATTCCTTTGGCATCACATATAACCTGCACGTTGATGGAATGCCAAAGCTTGCGTTTTCGATAGATGTGCTCAGTGGCCCTGGAAGGACATAGAGCCACATGGGTGCAACCTAGCCCTTTGGGGAAGTGTGCCACCCTGTAAAAGTCCTGGACGACAGCCTGCCTTTCTGCAGGTGTTCTGGGCATGTATATGTGCCTGTGGACTGAGGGGCATGCAGTCATGATCGCCAACACCTGGTGTAGGCAGCGTGACTGCGTGGCCATGAGACACCCCCAACTATGGCGCTTGTCTGGTAAAATGACCCAGTAGCCAAGAAGTGCAGTTGTTTGAGCACCTTTTCCAAGGGGCTTAGTGCTTGGGAGCACAGGGTGGGGGATGTGAGGTCATCCTCCCACTCCCTGACCAGTTCTAGGATTATTAGTGGTGGAAACTTGTACCTCCCATACACCTGGTCATCAGGCATCCCAAAAAGGCTGGTCCTGGGTAAAAAAATGCAGGCCTGGCTATCCTCCTCTTCCTGCGGTGTCCCACGACCACTGCTTTGAGGAACGGTATATTCATTGTAGCGTGTGAGCTTGTTTGTTGTTTGCGCGCACTTTTATGCTGCGCAGGGCCGCTTACGCCTGCTTCCTGCTGGCGTATGTGTTTCCGGATCAGCACGTCTTTTTTGGCGTATGGGTTTCCCCTGTTCGATTCCATGAATATGTGTTGTTAGCGCGCGTGTGGACGTTGCGAGCATTTACCTCCCGTACTTCCCCGTAACGCCCACATTTTCACGCGTTGTTCCCATTTCGCGTGTTACACCCCATGTTGCGCCCACTTTCCTTGTGTGCGCTACATGATGTGCGCTTTTCCTGTGCGTGCCGCGCACAGCGTTTAGTGACGTGTGCGCCCACGTGCGCCACCCACGGATTTAGTGCACATCCCAGGTTTTACATGTGCAGCGCATTCCATGAATCGACGAATGGCTGCGTGTGCGGCTTTAGCACGCGTGCGCTGCAATTTTCACACTTGCGCTCCACTTTTCGGCGCACATTTATTCCATGAATTACCCTGTATATTACTGAATCTTACACCATGCTTCCCTGCTATTTGCATGCTCTCTTGACAGACAGGTCTGAAAATGTTGGGGGGCCTAGGTTAGGGAAAATGCAAGATGTGTTTGCTTTGATGTTTGCAGGTACTGTGCATGGGTCTGTTTCTTGATTGTTTGCTTTGAGGGCACTTAAGGCGTCTATTTCCAGAGGTAAGTTTTGGTTGTCTCTATTGTGAGGATGCATTGATCAAAACTGTAATATATATGTTGACTTCAGAGTTGTAGCTTTCTGATGCTCGATGTCTGTTGGCAGGGTGCTCTATAGCCATGCAGGGTTAGCATAGTTGGTATGCGTATTGTGTGTTAGAATTTTTAGGCATATTGGTATGTATGAAATGTGTAAGATAAGCCTAGATAAATATATAGTTTCCTGTGTATAAATGCAGGCTCAGCCAAAAAGTTGTGACATCAATGTTTTGAAAAACAATCTTGCCACTGAGGGAAAATGGTCACACTAAATATACATCACCAGAAGGTGCACTTAATTTCCTAATCGTCACACTAAACCATTACAGATGCACCAACATAACTTTCCGCACTTCTTATGCACTGCTCTGACAAACACCCAGGACAAGCACACAATTACCTCAACAAACTGCAGTGCACATTAACCACTGCCACAGACAGCTCACAAAATATTTAAAAACTGTACACCCCACAGAGAGCCTTATTTCTTCAGATCTTCACACATTAACATTGCAAAAAGCAAACTAGTCCTGATTCACACTACTAAATGAGTGCTCTACCCGACCTCTTGCAGATCATGAAGCACCTAGAAACTGTGAAAATGGGAGAAGATGTGCTATTCAGATTCAATAGCATAACAGGGCATTGAAAAGAGTTTCGCTCATTATTAATTGGGGAACAATTCTGAATGGCTCAAGCAACTTCAGCTAAAGAAATTAATGCTGGTCCCCTTGCAGTCCCCACTCCCTGCTAAACACAAATCTCTGCTAATGCTTATGGCCGTTCCCACCCATTCCTTCCTTTCGCCGCCCAAAACTCCTCCTCATGGGAAATCTTTGAGTTTGCTTTTATCAGCATTACCATAAAGTGCCTGCCAGTGTTTTTTCAAAGTAGTATTCTGAGAGTTAATGATTTAAGTGGAGTTTTAAACACACTGCTGGTGTGATAACAGTGTCTTACAAGGCCTGACTTCAGCTACTTGATTTATAAGCACTCTGCATGCCCTTCACTGAAGTCCTGTTAAAAAGCCCAAACTAATCAGGGCTGGATAAGCATATGGAATGGCTAATGTTGCATGAATGCTGACTATATGGAGGAGGAATGCACTGTGGAAATCTTGTTTATAGTCACTGCTTCAAAATGGGGCAGAGTGTTAAATGGAGCTTTAAAATCATTACACCTCCATTTAACCATATATGCCGACGTTATTCATTCCATTCCGGAGACAGTAGTCCAAGTCCTGGTTTTAACTCTTCATTCTGGGACATGTAGTTTATAATGGTGAAAGCCAGGACTACAAGTCCCAGAATGCAAAGTTTAAACCAAGACTGCATTAAAGTCTCAGGAACTGATTTTGATAAGGCAGGATGTGCACACTGCGAGAAACGGGTGAACTGAAAAAGAGCACTAATTACAGATTGCCCGTGAATTGCCTGCTGATTTGAAATGATTTCTCACTTGAAGGTATGAACCACACTGAGCTCTTCATGAATGCCCGAGCAGTGTAAGGGTTTGCGGAGGAGTGGCCATGGCAATGTAGTAAACCACAGTTTGCCATTTGCCAGGAGTGCATCCGCTCAGTAGGATTTCAATTGATGCAGAAATCATATCTCATGTGCACTGATCAGCATAAATGGTGTTGGGGTCAGAGGGCTTACTCTGGCCTGTTGATGGCTCATGTGACATAGCCTTGATCCAAGCCACCAGAGTCCTTTTGCCTTGAGTCTCCTGACTGAAACCCCTGCAGACATCGGTGCACTTTCTGCAAGCATAACGTTGAATTGATGGCACATCCATCCATTTACGAGGCACAAGGGCAGTTTCAAGCTCACACCGGCTATGCACCTAATTGTCAGCTTTGGTGAGATATTCAGGCTTATAATAATTCTTGCCTGTGCTATTTTATCTGTTTTGAGGCTTGCCTACTTTGAGGCATGCACACATTGGGAGGAATATGAGCACAGTGAAACAATGTAGCTCTTTTTAGGTTGGGCTTTTAGGTGGCAAACCAACTATACGCCTTAACTATTGCATTGCAATAAAGTACAGATATGGGGAAATAGGTGGGATACATCGCTTGAAGGTGCGGTTTGGTTATTTATCCAGACGCTTTCAGCTTGCTTTAATCAAGCTTTACCATCACACTTTGCACCCTGCCAGTGTTTTTTCAAAGCAGTCTTCTGAGAGTGAATGACTTAATTGGAGCCGTTAACCACCAGGTCTGCCTTCAGCCACTCGATTTATGAGCACTCTGCATGTCCTTCACTGACGTTAATAACAAGCATTGAAAAGGCGAAACGTTTTGGCTGGTTTATAAGTATTAGTCATTTGCCAGACACAACTATTAGATGCCCTGGTACTTGCAACATTTCGCACCTGCCATAATTAGCCCGTTAATGCCAGTACGGCAGTGCCTGGCAAGTGCCTTTCCAATGCCTGCACAAAAGCCCAAACTGTTGCCATTGACAGTGCTTGTTTTTGTATGTTAAGCTAGTCAACATCATGGATACAGTCAAATCTTTAAAAGGGGATACCTGTAAACGTACTTTAACAGAGTTTAAAGCGAACAGGGAATTGGTGCTGTTTCGCGATTTTCAATTGTAAACGAATCATCCGGCAAAAGCAAGGCTCTTTGACAAGAAAGTAACTTCAGCAACGTGGCTTTGCTGAACAAAAGACATGTGTTTGCAGGTCTTAAGGGAGTAGCTTCAGAGCCCCTGACTTCACTATGTGAGTGTCTGTCTCGGTGATGCTGTGACTGGCAAATGGGCAGTGCTTGCTCGTCTCAGCCACCTGATTCTAAATATAGCTTGAGAGAAAGAAAAGGCGACAGGGAAACAGCGACTTTTACCAATGCTCAAACTACAACCCTTGCTCGCTCTGTCATGACATTTCAGATCACGTGAGGCACTGTGTACATAAGTATAAGGCCGTTGAAAATAAAAACAATATCAGCGCAATCTTCAAACGAAGCCTCCCCATCAATCCTGCAAATAGAGTGATGTAAAAATCCACAGAAAGACAAAATCATGCATTGTTGAGTGACCATATTTATTAGCAATATGGTGTTAAAAAATGTGTTATAAATATAAAAAACAGATTAATACAAAGTAAGAAACTGACATTTCCTTTTTATAGTCAAATTAAATGTAAATGACAATACAGTGCTCAATTGTGCCTGAGCTGTCAGAGTGTTGTGAAAAGCAGCAGTATGTTTCCATTTCAAGATGGGGGCACTGTTTATAGGTCTGGAGTGCATATGGAAGCAGAGGAATCTGCCGTGGGTGTGTTTGGGGAGGGGATGGCTGGGGGAAGAGGAGGGAGGAAGTGTAGATCTTACCATGGCCATGTGCTGGAATGGGTGGGGGAAGTACCAAACAGCACCCACCGGCTGTGTCCCCCTCCTCAGATTGCATGTTCCAAAATATCTTCCTCCTCAGATCCCATCTCCTATATCTCACCTCAACATGCCAATAGTGTTTTGACTCATAGGTGGCACTTTTAGTGCCACCTAATAGCCAAAACTATAACGGGGACAGGACTGACCGAGTAATTATCAAGTAATGTCCTTACTAGATTCTATAAGCAACATGTAGGGAAAGGTTCTGTTGAATAGGCTGGAAGAATGTGTAAAGGAGAAGAACATTGTAAGCCCCTGGCATACAGACTTCCAAAAGTGAGTAATCTGCACTGACCAGGTGCTTAGATTAATGGTAATTATAAACCCGCATGTACATGATTACAAGTGTTGCCAAAGACCCATTTACAAGATGGCTGACAGAGAAGTAGTATTTTATTGCTGTTTATTTCCAATTTACTGGTTGTTATATTTTGAATATAGAGCCAATTTTGCTTCTCTGAATCTGGCTGATCCACACCACTGCACATCACTTTGAGATGGTAGCAGTCATTCCACTCTGACAACTAACGTCATTGATGGCAAAACTTGTATGTATGCTTGGTATTTACAAAACCGTTATTGTTAGGGTGACTTTTGTTTATTAAAAATAAAAAATGTAAATAGGAAACGCAGGCTCCAAACCCAGGATGCTTTAGGTATTTTGTGATTCAGTCACACAACTCTCATAGACATATGACAGATAGAAAGCTCTTTGGTAATTCTTATCTTCCCAAAATGCTCTTTAACATGCAAACTTGGTGCCACTTCACTTTATCTTTGGAGTTTTTTCTAATCAATACACACATACACTATGTTAAGTAGCCACTTATATTCAAATACACACATGCATTTTTTAACCCGTTGCAAAAATTAAGGGTTTCCCTTCAGAAAAGTATAAGTTAAAAATGATACATCATTTTACAATATTAATCGCTGCCTATGCTTCATTCAAGCACAGAGTTCATACAGGTGGCACTAAAATGATGTTCAGAAGAAAGCGCTCATTTCTCTCCCCGGCTCCACATTTCAGAGCTCTGTGGCCGCCCAAAAGGGGAAAGCATGAAATAGATCATAAAGAAGTTAAAATGGGGAGGAGTAAATCTGAATGCGCAAGTGCATCAAGAAACCTGTCAAAGGATACCCAAAGCCACAGAAGGGTGAGTACAAAAACTGTGTGCCAAAGGTACATGCTCTGTCACAGCTGTAAAGGTGTCCCGTAAAGATATCCATTCAGCCATCTTTACAGAAGATGCTCAGTGCTAAGCAGGCAAATGGCATCCCTGCTGGGGTTATCATATGTCTTTGATGACATTCTGCTGCACGCTCAGTATTACCAGGAGAACCAACTGCAAAGTATGTCACACAATGCATAACTGTGAGTTTATAAGTAATCTTTACATTAATTACATTTTAAATACAAGGTTGGACTTTTAATGTGAAACAGTACTTCAAATGACAGCAGGACATATTTACCTATACCCACAAATCTCAAAATGTTCCTATGTATTGCACAGTCCAACCAACTCTACGGAGTTAACAAGCATTTAAAATTTTCTTAAATTATGTTAAATTATCTTAAACACAATCTAGCTAGACCTGTAGCCTAAACCACACCCACAAAGGTAATATTGTGTTGGAACTCCTGATCCATTGCTTAATTTTACTCTTGGAGTGTTAACTATTTTGAATGATTGCACAATAAGCAATGATGTAAACAGTATGTACTATTTCGTTTGTTATAAAATGTGCCTGCATTGTGCAGCTACTCACACACAGGAATGTTCAGGGTTGCCCTTATCCATTACTCCACCGAGAGAATGCACAGCCAAAGATTCTAAGAACCATCTCCAACTTTCTTTACTCTACTGAGGTGTCTATGCCCAGGCAGAGTTTACAAACTTCACTTGCGATGTTGCCATATTTTATTGGCATTCCAGCCCCAGGGATTGGAGGTAGATCGGCTGCAGCAGGTAACTTGCCTTATTTCCAGTTTGTTTCTTGCTAACACCAGAGCTGAAACCATTAAATGGTGGTTGAGTTCATTTTATTCAAAATTTGTATAAAATGTACCTGTACCACTTGCATACATTTCTTATGTAAACTTTACCATTTGACAGGACCGAATGTACACATTTTGTTATGTTGCATTAATATTACAAACCAGTCTTGGTACTTCTCAGAGTGACAGCAGGCTATTTGTGAGAGGAACCAGATATTAGCAATGAAACCAGAATTCCTTGTTCCAACCTTCTCTCACTTGTGTCCAGTTGGCAGACAGCTTATGTTCTTATCGCTTCCTCTAAAAGAATGTTTTCGGACCTCACCGAAAGTAGACAATCACTTGTAAGAAAGACTTGTAGTGCACTCAACTGTAGAACACACTGCCTTCATCAAATCTTGGGCAGCAGAGATCTGAAAAACTCTTTCAACTAACATAATATAAAAGATGACAGGCTTGAATTAATAGAGAGGAAGCAATAACTTTCTAATCTCTGCAACCTTAAAAAACATCCTTAAAAAGTTGTGAAGCCATAATTAGGGACATAATGGTGATGTAGTGGCGCAGGTTGCACAACGCAGACAGAGTTTATTGAAGGGGCGGAATCTGGTGTAGGTGTACAGTCTGGCAGAGGTGGAGGAAAGTTGGGGGGACATGCACTTATTTGGGCTTATAAAGCCTAAACACGCCACTGTGTTGCATTTACCTCCTTTTTTAGACCTGAAGGCAGCATTGATAGTGTTTCCAGAAATTAACTATGGAGCTGTCTACTGCATTAAGTTATCCGTAGTGGGCTGTATTATTAACCTTTACAACAACAGTGGGGCCAGAGTGAGAGTCAGCCAAAATGGTGAAACAACATATTCTATTACTATTGAGAAGGGCACTTGTGAGGGTGAAATCCCGGCACAAACCGTCTTTTGTCTCTTTATCAATGAAATTGCAAATTAAGTCAGTAAATTAGAGGTAGATGCACCAACCATGAATGAAAAAAAAAATGGGTATGTTGCTATATGCAGATGATGCCATCCTACACTCTAAAACACCAATGGGTCTGATTAAGTGGTTATAACTATCCTCCAACTCTTGAGCAAAAAAGTATTTGTAAATTAATGTGGCTTTCTGGCAGGGTATACTGCTCTGACCTCAATTGAGCGTGTCTGCAGTTTGATGTTCTACTCATCATCCTTTGGATCCTTCAAAACCCAGCCCACAGCGCCGAGTGCCTGCTGGGCAGTAAGAGAAGTGAGTAAGTGAGCAGTCTGGCAGAGTGTGCTGCTCTGACTTCAATTGAGCGTGTCTGAAGTTTGACATTCTACTCATCATCCTTTCGATCCTTCAAAATCCAGGCCACAGCACGTAGTGCTGAAGGGGCAGTGGGAGAAGTGAGGAAATGAGTAGTCTGGCAGGGTGTGCTGCTCTGCCCTCAATCAGGCATGTCTGCAGTTTGGCGTTCTACTCATTATCCTTTGGAACCTTCAAAAGCCAGCCCACAGCACAGAGGGCTCACAGCCAGTGAGAGAAGTGAACAAGTGAGCAGACTGGCAGTCCGGCGGGCCAAAGGCTGATGGCTGATGTGTAAATAAGGTACTGTACAAGAGTAACTCTCCTCTGAGTGTACCTGCTTGAGTTAGTGGCCTGATCTGGGCACATTTATGGTGTACGGCCTAAGAAGTAAAAACAGACAAATGGAGGCTAGCATGACATCTACGAGCAATGCGTGTAATGTGAACTTAAAGCACCCGGAAGACAAGGGCTGTGAATGCACACTCCAAAGCGCCAAAACAGCATCTTTTGTTAGAAGAATGGCACAGGTGGTGATGGGGTTAGAGATGAAAACCAACTCTAAATCGGGGGGCTCACCTGTATTGGCTAGCAGCCCACTGTGAACTTTGTTGCAGATATAAGAGGTACATAATGGGCAGAAGCAGCCGAATAAGCTTGAGGTATCAGGGTCTTCATGCTTGTTGGAGCACATTGACCCCCAGCATTTGATAAACTGCCCAAACAAAGACCTAATCTCTGACATATCTATCTTGGCACCTATTATCTCTAAAGAGCTTGCTAAGGGAATACAGCACTGGCTGGATTTGCACCTGTCCCACTCTCTAGCGTAGGACGGCAGGGAGGAGGTATCACTGCACAGGATGACATCTAAGTGTACAGTGGAATCCTCACCAATCTGTTTGGAAAATCCCAACAAAGGATGGATCTGTCTAGCCCAATGGAAGAGGCCAATGACCTACAAAGTAATCCACGCCAGTTTTAGCATGTACTCCCCAAGTCAGTCGGTAATGAGTCCCAATTACAGCATAATATTAATCATGGGGAGCAAATAATTGATGCCTTTTCTTTTCCGGTCCTCTCATGGATACTAAACTCTATGGACAGAGGTTACGATAGGATGCATTATGAGACACATGAAGTCTGATCCTCGTTGAAAGACCTTTGTGCAAAAATGAACTTTTTGGAAGGATTTATTATGGCATGTGGCAGACCGCTGACAAAAGTAGACATATTTCGCGGGTCAATCAATGACGTCTACATGTAAGAAGGGGGTTTCTTCTTTGACCAAGGCATGTCAGACCCTAATACCAGAGGTGCTTGTTATGAGGAGCCTGGACGAATTAAGAGGCACCTTGGTACCGCTCAATGATCCCACTGAACAGGCACGGATGGGTGATACTTGTGATGTCAAGTGCTGAAATCAACACATTAAACGGGAAGGCCATGTCTGAGGATGCAAGTGACGTGGTGGAGCTTAGAAACAAACTGAACGAGCCGTGAAAACCTAAAAATAAATACAAGCCCAAAAATCTGAATAATATACCCAATGTGCCAAAGGGTCACCATAGTTCTTGCACACATTAAAAGTACATAACGGCCCACTTAAGCGTGAGCAAGAAGCGGTTGAATTACCAACCCTAGTAGTAAAAGACAAGCCAGCTTTAACAAAGACTAACCCTAACAATGATGAGGCTGTGCCTTCAGTACAGGATCGGGGCCAACCAAAAGGGGCCAGGTCGAACACCAAAACCACCAAGAAAATGTTTAATTCTCCAATGAAAGGCAAAGGAGCTCTCACAAACCTTTTACAACCAAAGATAACTCCAGACCCGAACAACTCTTTGGACTCAAGCATATTGATTCTTTATTCCGACGGGTCTGACGGTGAACTCGAAGGCTTAATGGGGCCCCCAAATGAGGTGTTGAATGGAGAGTCTATTCCTTTAGTAACAGCCATGCCACGGTCGAACCATGCTGTTACGGGTCAGTCATGTATAATGGCTAATGCGCCTATTTTCATCCCGGCACAGCAAAAACTGCTGCTAGATGACTGAGTTTATCTGGTGTTTCTGAAGGAAAAAAGGAGGAAAACTATGCCACAAGCATGGCTAATTATTACTGGCACTTGTACGGTGGCCATACCACTTGACTGCAAAACGAGGCAGCCATTTAGGTTGCCCAAATTGTTGGACAGTCACTCTGAGGTCTTCATAGGTAATCCTCAAATTGGAGGATTAGAAAGGGGTGGTGATTTGTTTTATGTTAATTTGGAACAAGTGTTTAAAGTAAAATGCATTTATCCTTTGAACAGGCAATATAGCTAAACATTGTTCAGGGAAATACAGAGGTTAAAATCAATAACGTCTAATGGCCTGGCACAACTGGAATTCACTGACAACTCACTTGTTGACATTGTAAGATTGGGGCTTTTCTCTCAAAGTGTAAGGAATAGAATACTGGCGCAAGCACCGTTATTGAAATAATAGGGCTATGAATGTTTCGGATTCTGATCTATTTTTAAGTCAGACTGTGTCTACAGTGCCTATTCCACAAGACCCCTTAGCAATACATGTTAAAACAGTGGTGAACCAAGTTCAAGACAGGGTGATTAACCTGTAGTGGAAAGAGCAGTGGTGTATGATTGGGCATTTATTTTAAACTCCCTCCATGATTCTGGGAACGCCTGACAAACTGGGAACTGAAGCCATCATATAAGGTTAGCCTTGTGAAACACGTGCAGTTTCAAGCACCTCTAGTCTAATTATGATTTGTAGTTTGGGTGTGAATTCATTTGGCTTCAGGACAATTGGCTGCTAGAAACACTGGTCCTGGATGCCTTTATGGTCTGCTATGAGCCTGCCAGAAGGGGTATCAGAGGATGGCCGTTTGGGGTGCTCATTTGTGCATTGTGGCTGGACACTGGAATTTCAATTGACAAATTACCACTGGACAGAAGTGACATTTTGGGGGTTGAATTGAAATGGCTGGACGCACATAGATCTTCTCAATGGGCCTGTATTCTGATTAATGCATACATTAACCCCAATGCCACAGATCTGTTAAAGTTCCTAAATGCCATTTTGGGTGTTTTGGTGAGATATGTTCCTGACAAAGGCGTGACCTCCATTTTGTCTGGGGATCTAAACACTGAATGTTTGGACAAAAGCCATGACAATATGGAAGGTGCACGCAAATTATCGATTGGTTTAAGAGATAGAGGCAAAATGATAAGAAACAAATGGGATGCATGGGAATTGGTAATAAAAAACGGCAATCTACAGGGAGCTGCGGTCAATCCTCCAAAATTGGCAACTGTTCCAATACACTACTTGCTTTATGCCGATAACATAGTCTTACTTGACTATACTCCAATATGGCTGACAGCAGGTCACGATTATTTTAATAATTTAGATTTGGACCTAAATACTATGAAATCCCAATTTTTCATTATGAATCCGCTGAAGAAAGTTTTACGCAAAAAGTGTTTTAATTGGGTAGTTAGGCGTAAAAAAATTGGTGGTTGTAAATAGTTTTAAATACTTTGGAGTCTTCATTTGAGGTAATAATCCAAAACTTGTTTTAAATGCTGTTTCATAAACCCCAGTTATAATCGGTGCAGCCCAATTGCGTCACCTGGACACCTGGACACGATGATTGGGTGTTTTTCCCTGAGTCCAATTCTAAGGTACTGCAATCAAAAGATAATGTCGAAGGTAATCCACAGAGTGCAGAGACAATTTAGGGGTGCACGGACTGGGCAAAGTATGAGGTGAAGCTATGGAGAAGAGTATTCCCATTGCCACAGTGTACCCCACTGGGTGTAATGGGCGCAAGAACCAAGTTCTAAAGCAGGAAAGATTGTGCTGTTTTTTTTGCAACCATGGTGTTGAGTCGTTACAGCATTTATTTGTTGAGTGCTGTGATCTCTCTGAAGTGCGATCCTATTTTTGGGGGAATTTCACAAAAGCATCTGTTGCCCCATCCTGGGAAAGGTTATGGTATTGTCTTATCTGAACCGGCGGATGTCCTTTGTATTGGTGGGATGATATTTGTTAATATGATTTGTGATTGGGGATGTTTAGAGATCTGTTACTGCCCCCTCTTTCAAATTTGTATGATGTACTAGGGATCATGTAAACTTTTGCAATGTATGAAATTATTATTAATTAGTATGTTGTTTGTTTGTATGACATTGTATGACATTTGCTGCTATGTGCTTTACAGTGTCATTGTGCTTAATTGATTTAATGTGTGAAAGGTTTATGGAAATTATAGCACAAAATAAAATATTATAAATAAATCAATAAATCAATAAATAAATAAATAAATAGCTATGCTGACCCAAAGAGAAAACTGCTAAACAGTTAGAGCATCCGAAAGGTATCAATATAAATGAAGTTAATCGTGTTTTTTGTATTAGTAAAAGTAGCTTTTTTATACCTTCAATATAAACCCATAAAAAATTATCCAAATCAATACCAGTAAAACAATATGAATATACAAATACACAATACAAATATTATTGATACAAATCAATTAAAACCAATACATTCTACAATAAATCAGTTTACATTCATTACAATTTCATTCCATATGCGCATAGCACAAATCGCAATTATTGCCTTCCATAATTTTTTTCTTGTTGGATTCCTTAACCTGTTCATCAAAGTGCGACGTATACAAATCGATAACATGTTTCATGCACTTCAGCGTAGCCTGGCTACAATATAATATTCTGTGCATAATGGTTTCAATGTCATATGAACGACATAGACATGTTCTTTGCAGTATTGGTTAATTTTGCCATGCCTCAACCACTTCCATTGTAGGTAGTTCATTAATTATATGTCGTAAATATTCTCTTCTGATGTTTGAATTAGGAAATGCAGAGACATACTGTGGTAAAACACAAGGAAGTGAAAGATGGACTAAATAGTCAGAGGAGTCGGATTTTGTAGCCAAATTCACTACATTCTGCTTGAAAGCTACATTTTCAACAAAGGGTTAAACAATCTGCTTAAAACCTTCCTCAGATCAACATTTGGCCATACATATCAGTATGTAACTCAGCCCAGAATGGATATGTGGACTGTAATTGTCCAAGTGTAATTGGTATTCTGATGCTGTGAGATATACGGTACACACACTGCCATAAGCATAGGCATCATATAGTTGGGGTTAGGGTGTTTAACTTTATAAAACACATTGATACTCTGTTTAAGCATTAGGAAATATGCAAAGTTAGTTTAAATTCCACACAAATTCTACCGGTAGTTTTGAGACAAAGACAACATCATTTTAATACAGAAATTATCAAGGGAACAGATAGCTCTACGTTTCCTTGTGCCCCATATTTCCACTCCATATGGATGGAATCAATGCAATAGTATATCATCATTATTATGCTTAGTTCGGAGTTGCAATTTACATTCCATATAAAAATACAAAATACAGTACAGATACATTACTGTAAAGACCATTTCCATAAAATAAACTCTACAAACTCCACAAATGTGAGCATACAAATTCGTTTGCCATGTCATAATTCTTAACATATATTTCCTACAATAAAGTGCAGTTTTTATGTATGTGAGCAAGGACATATTCTAGTTTACAAACATTTACAAAATGTACAAAGCTACAAGCCCATAAGAACACATCTGTTCCAGCATAAGGAATGATCCCCATTCACACTCAGGGTGCATTTCGGAATTCCATAAGCCCAATACCACCTTCATTCCCAATCCATCTAGTCCCCAATGCTGTAAGGTTCGCACCAGATAGAACCAGGTTAAATGGGGTACCACCAGGTAAGTCCACTGGTTCTTGGTTGAGGGATGGGCTAGTTGCAATCCCATTGTTCACAGTGCTACCATTACACCCAGGCCTCCCCAATACTCATGTAGCCGTTCTCTTGTCCCTAAAGACTAGTTCTATGGAGTCATGAGAGTTATTATCCTCACCAAACATTCTATAGCAATCCAATATAGCTTCCCTGGAGACAAAAGCACATCCTCCCACAGTGCAGAGCCAGTGTATGCATTTATTGAGGAGAGCATCCTTGGGTTCTGGCTTGTTGGTGGACAGTTTGGGAACCCCAAGGAGGAAGACTATGGCATTACTTCTTGGCCCCCCACGATCAGGATACCTGGGCCAGCTCCCCTAATGACAGTGTCTACGAGATCTATGGTCCTTCACACTGTGATATTGAGATCTCCTGGCACATGGCTCGCAAACCTCTGGGGTAGTTGGTGTTGGGTATGTGGCAGGAGCCACCAGTGGGGAAGGTATGGCATCATCCGCTGCCATGCATAGTTTCTCCCGTCCCATTAATTGTCTGGTCAGATGGAAAATGTAGGGTAGACCCTGATGTGGCCGGCAAAGAGTCAGAGACAACTTTTTCCAGAGCAGTTGTGGATGGATTAGGGGCGGAGGGTCTTTTTCAGTGGTCGATGCACTTACCTTGGTGTTGATAGGAACCATAGCCATGCAGGCAGTTTTCCTGATAGTAAACAAAGGGCATCCATGAGTGGCTAGTTCATCCCTGTTTGTGGCTTTAGAGTATTCTACTGGGAGCAGGGCAGACAAGTCAATCTGGTTGCTGAGTATCCCCCCCAAGTCAATGGTCCACAGCAGTTAGTGCCTCACCCAAGGCATCTAAACCGAGGACCCGGGAGTGAAAGTGCTCTTTATGCAGGGGTAAGCCCCCCATGCAGTCGGAAGTCTTACTGGAATTGGGTTTTCCCCCAGGGCCCAAATCGGTTACTGTATCATGTTCCTTGCTATGGCTCAGTGGACGGGTCACCCTGCCTCTTCTCACAGTCAGTATCTTGTGCTTTGCCTTAGCATCCTAATCATTCAGTTGGGGGATGGGCTGCTTACAGAAAAGGAGTGGGAGGTATGGAGAAATGGGCGAGAGTTCCACCACCTCCATTTGGTCACACAAAAGATTTGGGCAATCAGGCAGTCAAGCAGCAATCCCCCTGGTTCAGCTTTAACCCACTTGTCCCAGCTCTCCTCACCTTCTGCACTTTCGCCTCGCAGCAAGTATGCAATAGGACATCCAGTGTGAGACCCCTTTGTACTCTGATGTTGTAGCAGCTACAGGACCTAGGGACCCCCACAGGGCCGAACAACTGCAGCAACAAACACTGCACTCTTACCCCTCCATGGGCTTCACTGCTGCGGGGTGCTTGAGACAGTTTTGCCCAGGAGGGGTTGTGGCCAAACAGGAATCAGTGAGAGTGCTTTCCAGGGTGTCCCAGAGGAGCACCAGAAACCAGGCCCTTACCCCGCTGCGGGCTTCACAGCTGTGGGGTGCTTCAGGCAGTTTTGTCCAGGAGAGGGCGTGGTGAAACAGGAACCAGCGAGAGTGCTTCCCAGGGTGTCCCAGAGAATCGCTAGACACCGTGCCCTTAATCTGCCATGGGCTTCACCGCTGCAGGGTGTTTCAGGCAGTTTTGTCTAGGGGGCGTGTGACCAAACAGGAACCAGCAAGAGTGATTCCCAGGGTGTCCCAGAGGAGTGCCAGACACTGCGTACTGCTTACCCCCATTAGAAAGAATCAAACTTCTCATACTTCAACTTCCCACTCACAAGCTTCAAAATTAAAGTCGGCAACAGAAATCAGAGACTTGCCAACGCTAGCAATAAAACTGCAAGGGACATTGCCCTCATAGGTGATGGCGAGGCAGGTGATAAAAAAGATCCTAGGGTATGGTGCCCTCTTCCTTCAAATAAATAAAGTGAAGTAGTGGATGTGACACAGGAATCAGCTTCATTGACCCCAAAAGAATCTATTGGCACACCAAAACAAGATGATCTATTACAGAAACAGACTCCTATCATCATCAAATCATATTCAGAAAGAGTGGTGGCCTCTGAAACAACGATAACTAAAGGGGTGAATGACGAAAAAGTGAGGGCTGTGGCGGGTGTCTATAACAATGCTACAACGTGTGTGGAATCCACATACCCTATTTTTTAAAAGTGAAAAAATTAAAATTATCAAACAAATTTCAAAGGGAACCTCTAGAAATGAAAACAACTAAAAATATCAAACAACAGAAAACAGGAAATCGAATGAGACCAAATCATTTATTCGTACTTTGACCATCCCTTTGACCTCCCCGCAGATGCTGACAGCTAAACAGAAACCAGAACTTCTGCCCTCTTTTGTCGTAAAGCCGAATCAGAACAATGTGAACAACACAGGACACACAATGGTGGATAGAGAGAAAGTGTCTCAACAAGATGATCATTTATTCGATGGATACATTTGCAGAGCTTGACACTGCCCCTTTCAATGTATAAGACGAATCAGATTCTGATGCCCCGGTGGCAGTGGAGAACGAATCCTGGTACGATCGCTTGACGAAAAACGTCAGTTTTTACACCTTAGCAGAAAAACAGCTTGGGGATGATTGGAAATGTAATTGCCTTCACAAATATCGGAACCGATTCCGCTCCTCAACCTTCATCAACCGCTCTCAAAAATCAAACAGGTAGGAAAAGATATACATTGCTGTCCCTAAAGTTTCTGAGATTTGAATAGGCGTCTTCGATTAGAAATGAAAGAATGACCCCCTCAGCAGTTTGTTCTGTGATTTTAGAGCTAATATTAACAGCAAAGGATGTCTTCATTTTAAATCACTCAAACGTGCTGAGATTACTCCATCACATTCTTACATTGAGATTTGTGAACACGGCTGACATCAAAATCGTAGAATTTATGTCTGAGCACCAGACGGATAGAGTCATTTTCCATTTAACCTCTATGTTAATTAAAACCTCCATTGTGCATGCTGCTATTTGTTGGTCCCATTATGCTTTGAATTGTCTGACATGACACAGAATGACAGAAGTGATGACTGGAGAGCTAACACGCATAACTACAACTACAAAGGAAATAGGGTCTTGAAACTAAGAGGTCCGCTGCTCTGGAGAGAAGAAAGGAAAAATTAAACGTATGGAGATATCAACACAAAAGACCTTCATATGCTGGACAACTCAACTAAAAGAAATCTAAAAATTACATTTAACTGTGAAAAGAAAGAGCTCCACGAGCTCAACGGATTGCCGCTCAAGGTAGTGGAACTGGAACACACTACCATTAGCACTCGGAAAAGCGACTTCACGCTCAATGTTCCGCAAAGCTCTGAAAACTCAACTCTTCCACTAGCATCTGTCCTACAATGGCACCCTCCTCAAGAATGTTGCTATGTATCTCACCTTTGTATGATTAAGAACACACACTGTAAACTGTCATGATCTGCATGTAAAATGTAGACTAAATGTTGTCTGTCTAAGCAGGTATTCTGTAACAGCACCACAATGCACAAGGGCCAATGTGAGCTTCAATGAGTGCCAATAAATAAAATTAAAATAAATAAATAAATAGTTTCTAGCCCTTCAAAATAACAACAAAAGTTGACAGTGGACAGTGTGGGGATGATGGGACCATGGAACACCAGAGGCTTTGTACATTTATCCGCAAACTCTGATTTAAATATTGCAAACTTCGAGATACTATGTATGCAAGAAATATGGCTGCAAACTCCACCAACAGTTGATGGCTTCAGTTTCTATCTAAACCCGGCAATGGAAATGCATGATTTGTGCATGCTCAATGGACAGACTGAGGGTGACATCCCAAGCAAGCCAACATGGTCCAAAGGACACTACACAAAGGTGTTGGACTATTTTTTGTGTCAAGTAACATGATACATAGTTTAAAAATCTCAAGGTATTGCCTAGGATCTAAAGTGATCACCACTTTTGGTTTGGAAGTAATATTCTCCTGGAAACAGAATCAAAGAAGCGACCATTGGGATCCAGAGGTGAACATTGCAGAGGGTATAAATCGCCTGTACATGAAACCTAAATCAGTCAACGAATTTGGAATTAAATTTGCTAGACAATTGCAAGTTAACCCAAGCAAGATAATCTACACCTTAATCCTACATGAGTTCATTGTAGAGGATAGGGACGGGAGGAGACTGAACTTATTACCAAAACATTGCTAGGATAAGAGGGTTACCCTGGAAAAATAACTGCTACAAACAGATCTGCAGATACTTAAACAATCTAAGAACATTGAAAGAGCCGAATGTATTAGAAAAAGAAACAAAAATTCAAGAATTTGATGGCATCTCACAAGGCGCCAATGATTCAGGCTGATTCAGAAAACACGCTAAAGGCCATTAGAGATAAAGACGTACAGCAAACCTGCCACCTGATTAGCAACCAAACCTCTTGACAGGATGCTATCCTAGCAAATGTAGTGTCAGAATAAAATTGGATCTCCTTCTACGAAAAACTATTTGCCCTGCCAGAAACTCTCCATGAGTGCTCTCCTCCAACACGGGTGGCCCATTGGTCATTTAAATTTGATGTTTAGCAATTGAATCTCCAGATCAAAAAAGCAAACTCATCTAGGGCTCCCGAGAACAGATAGCCTTACAAACATCATTATCCAAAAAGATGTGAAAGCATTGATCCCTTTCATCTATAACCTTTTCACCCAGATAATACAAACAGGCTCTGTACCTGCGTCCTGGAGACTAGCGATAGTAGTCCCAATATTTAAGAAGGGCAATAGGGCTGACCCACCCAACTCCGTCCCGATTGCCCTTCTGGACGTTTTTGGAAAGTTGTTTGTGGCTCTGCTCTTGAGTGGGCTTCAGGAGTGGGCCAGGGTGGCAGAGAGAAGAGAGCCAAGACAAACAGGCTTTACGAGTGGTGTGGGAAACAAATTAAATGTATTCCTGTTCAATGTGTTAAAAAGGAGGGCCTTAAAAAGTGGCACAAAACATACTTGACCTTTGTTGACTTAGAAAAGGAATTAAACAGTATTGATAGACATCTTCTCTGGGCCAAATTGGCGGCATGGGGATGACCCTTCGATCTAATAACAGCAATAAAATGCCTCTACTCCTATACGAAGTTACAGATTCACCTAAATGCTCAAGGGCTCCTCACTAACAAGATCAATACATTTAGAGGTCTAAAACAGGGGTGCCCTTTGGCACCAACCCTCTTTAACATGTTTCTGTCAAACTTACAGGACACCTTGAAAGGAGTGAGAGCTTTTCCTCCAACAATGGGTCACCAAGAGCTGGCATGGGTACTTTACGCCGAAGATTTAGTCTTAATTGACCAGACGCTAATTGGTCTCCAAAACAGACTGGAGACTTTGCAAACATATATTTTTGAAAACAGCCTGGAGATAAACAACAAAACTAACAACCTGGTCATGGGAGATACTTGTGGAAGAAGCACAAAACATCCTTTCAAATGGTATGTGGGGCAACCCAAGCTGGAAGAAGTTTCTTCTGTACTGTATCTGGGCACATGCTTAAGTTCTAGCGTAAATGATACCCCACGGTGCAGAGCCTTAAAAGATAAAATAAAGAGTCTAAGAGCGCAGGGAGCTGTCATTCATAGGACATATGGGAAATGTTCTATTCTGTCGATATTAACCTTTTTTTTTAAATGAAAGTGATGACCACATTAACATATGGTGCTGAGGTATTTTTTATCAACCCTATGCAAAATATGGGCCATGTTAGAAGGTTCCTTTCTTAAGGATACCTAGAGGTGTCCCAATATCATCAATACAATACGAATTAAGCCTTACATCTTTGTAAGCAAAAGTTATATAAGTCTCTTGACCTACTTTGTAAATGTACAATGACCTCTACATCACTCCCTTACCAAATTATGTTCCAGGAAATAAGAAGAGGTAAAGTGAGCTTAATTGATACTTGGAAGAAGTGATGTCGAACATTTCTGGAACACTTGGTGCTAATTTGGACATGCTGATAACGAATGGCCTGGAGATAAACATTGCCAAACAACACAGAGACCCCTCTATCTGAAATTCAGATTTGGGATACTATTACTGGGAGAAACTTTAAACAAATTGAAAAATATGGCCATAAAGACCAGTAACGCGGGCGTTGCTGGTTTGTAACTGCCTGGGCCCAGATTTAATAGGTCCGAGCAAAGGTAGGGTCTCTAACAAGAGCCCCAGGATGTTATCACCCAGTACGGCTTAGGTTACTCATCATTATGGCCATAAGCGCCCTTGTATTTTCCTATGCGGGTGATAACATACCTTTCTGTGCGGCGCAGCATGGTAGTTTCCTAGTCTGTTTTCTATGTTGATGACTGTCACATCATAAACAAAGAAAGCAGATTTAGGAGATTACAACCCCACACCACACAGCAATAAAAGGTACGTTTCTTATTTTTAATGAACACTTTTAGCACCCACGTAGGAAATTTTCGTGGGTGCTAAGAGGTGAGGGGGAGCTCGTTAGGGAATGAGAAGCGGGGAAGCAATAGGGACCCCAGCCAGCATCACTGACGATTCTCTGAACGCTGGCTTATACTGGAGAATTCAGCCCATGTTTTCAGCATCCTGACTGGCAAGCACGGGTGCTACTAAGAAATCACAGTTCTAGTGCTTTTGTCCCAATAAGGCTGTCTCTCCGCCAAATGTTCTATTCTTAGGCCCAGCATATGGAGATACATGTAGAAATAGCTTGCTGCCGCTCCTTCCAAAGAAGGAAGCATGGGCAAAGCCAAAGGATTGTGCAGATTACCAGGCCGATTAGACATTACATCAATGGTAGCACCTTATCTGGATTGGGCATAGAGGCGTACAATAGAAAAGCTGTCACAAGAAGAGTAGTTAGCTGTACTGTATTTATAATATACTTGCAAAAGAAATCAAGGAAATATTATGTAGAGGTCTGAGCCTATGGGACATGTACGACATTATAGCACAAAATATGATTACTATATATGATACACAATTTTGCAGGGGAATGGTAATTTTACATTATATGAGACATATGTATTAGAATATGTGTGTCTGTATTAGAAAACTAGACCATATGCACATGACTAAATACTGTTGTTTCTACATTAGGGAGGTAGCCTACATGCAACAGGACTGATTTTTTTCGAATACACAATGTATGCTATGTTTTCTGTTGGTTCTTTATGTAACTACAGTGATGCCATCCCTATATATGGCTTGGAGGCTTGGAAAGGTTTTGTAAGTTATTGGATCAAGTAAACACAACAGTACACTATTTATGAGAATCGCCCAAAAGAACTCAAAGAAACTTAACAGGAGATCTTGTCTTCCACAAAATAGAAATGCACAATTGTAATAATCTAACCTATTTGGCAGAAGTACTTTCCACTGGCAGGTCATAGATTTAGTTTTAGATTAATTAATTTCTAAGTCTTTGGTGGTGCAGAGGTCAACAAATACTTGAAACATGTTTCTGAAAATGAAAAGCGAAGTAAACAGAAGAACTGTATCATCTGTGAAAAGAAGTATAATGAGTACCCGGCAGGGGCATGACTTCTGCCTCCCAGCCAATGAGGAGAGTCAGAACAGGGGCTTTACCACATGGTAAAGCCCCCTTTCTGAGCCTCCTCGGAGCTGGAGGTCACCATCGTCCCCACCAGAAAATCATGCAAGTGCTCCCCCAGTCCTCCTTTTCCACATATCTAGTCCCCCCTCCCACCATTGCCCTACTTACCCTGCGTTGCTGTCCCTCGTCAGTGCCAGGAATAGTAGTCCTTGATGCGCGAATAGCCAACATGGAAAGGGAGAAGGGACTACGAGTAATTTCCTTCTCCCCAATCCATGGCGGCCATATTATTTTGTAGTTCTTTTTTTAAATTGGGAAACAGCAAACACGTTGTTTCTCAACTTTAACAAAAAACACTATTGGTACCCTGGTGTAATGTGCCAGGGTACTAACAGCAATATTACCCTTGCAGTACCTTAGTAATATTCCTTAATACATTTTTCCCCATTAATGGATGGGGCATCCACCAAGAAATTTAGTAATGTGACGTCAATATCATTGATGAAAAGGGAAAAGAAAAGAGGGGATCATGACGCAACCTTGGAACACTTAGTTACAGGGAAGGGGTTTGAAATGTTGTCCTGCTTGTACCCATCTTACTATAGCCTTGTTCACTGTATATAATAATTTGATAAGTCAGAGTTCAAGCAGGATGCTCTGATTAGTCAGAGTTGCTCATACCAGGTCTCGACGGACATTGTATGCTACTGTGAGATCAATGAATATAGAGGGTGACAAGTATTTGCATGACATATTTTTGTATCACCAATGCATACCTGATGTCTTGTTCAGTTGTCCTCCTCCCTTTTTGAAAGTCGGCCTATGCATGTCTCAAGATGATTTTCTGTGCCATGCTGGTTAAGTCTATTTTCAATTACTTTTGCATAAGTATTTCTAAGGCTATCCAGAAGCGATATGGAGGGTCTAGCCAGTTGAGTCGTTTTGGTCACCCGTTGTAAAAACATGGATGATTTCAGTTGTTATGCAAGAAGTTGGTGGATTAAAATTAAACATGTCAGTCAATTTCATCACCCAAATCATGGGTTCCTTTTTGGATAGGTCAATCATCAGTGTGTCAGGTCCTGGAGATTTACCAGTTTTTTTGAGCCTAGAGAGAGCTCCACCTCATTGGATGTGAACACCAAGTTACTAACTATAACCAGAAAAATGATGGATGGAAGTTTTTGAATAAATCTGAACCACTGGCACTGCTCTGGGCAACATTCCACACCAACGTTTTTTAGCCCATCTACACCATTGTAAAAGGGGTCCAGCCATATGCAAATCAGTCAGGTACTGCCACCAAGGGGGGCAACCCAGCACAAACTGCTAGGCCAGGTCCCCTCCGCATAGAAACACAAGCAACCCCAGACATGTTTTAGCCTTGTTGGGCCTCAATAGTGAGGTGCAGCTTGGGTCCCTATGGTGCAGCAAGCATGGGACCCACATCTGAGCATACCCTCTCTCACACAGAGCGACAAACTATAGGCAATGTCCAGAGCATGGCAGAGGTTGAGATGTATTATAAACCTTTCACCCATCACCTTTTGCTTTGCTATAGTTACCTCGAGTTGGGCGGGTATGCCAAGACATGGGTCCTGAGCCTGCTGGGCCAAGAGATAGCAGCTACTCCTAACTGATGATGCCCAATGAGACAGAAACATATCTGGAGATGTTTGTGGTCTCGTGCAGCAGGGATGTGACCTAGCAATTCAAGCTGGACTGCCCCCTTAGGGGTGTGACAAAGCCTGCTTTGCATTTGGTCTTTTCCCTTTCTGTAATGGCTTAGCAGGCTAAATAATGATGGCTTGGAGGGTTGCCTATAGCTGTGCCTTTTGTTTCAGCAAGCCACTAACTTCATTGAGCACCAAGGAAAATCCCTTATTAGATAGAGTGCTAGTAATTACAGTTGTTCTCGGGAAGGCACGATATCAGACACATGGAATCCTGTGCACTCTCTTGCGTAACAATTTCTCCAAAATATGTTTTGGTCATGTTTATTCACCGCCTGTTTAAGATCATCCCAGACCAACATTATAGCTTCTGTCTTTTTATTGGAAAACGTGATTTTATAATTGGATCTTAAACCATTGATGTTTTGGCAATTTGCCTCTCTATTTGTCTTAAGCAATGTGAGAAGTTCAGTTTTTAAGTTTCTACAGTCTCTATCGTACCAGGTCAAAATATTTAGTTTATAACTAGGTCATGTGATAATCGGGTTGATACATGTCACAAGGTTCTCATAAAAGGAAGTTCCAACCATCCTATGAAATGGTTCTTTTGTAAGATACTCACACAATATATGGTATTTTATTTTGAATCTCTGGGGAGAGTTCTTCTGTGTCCATATTGGTTTGCGGCGATCATTTGTAGAATGTATTGCTAAGATAGAACAATAATTTCCTGTTTCAGATATAATAGCGTTCAGACGTAAAACTAATGGATCAGGGTCACTTTCGTTTCTTCTGAGGATGTTCCTTCAGAAAACCTCAATAAGCAATATCGATTAAGCAAAAATCAATGTGGCTTGTCAAATTTCCTGAGAAGCAGGTATGCCCCTAAAATATGACCATTAAAGGTTTGTAATCCTTTTTCAGCAAACAGGGACCCTAAAGTAAGCACATTCCCATGGCGAGTCTTATTGGGTAGGATATTTACTTCTGGAATCCCCCAGATTTCATCTTTGCCCCCAACAACGTCTTTAAGACAACTCAGAAGTTCAAACTGGTAATTAAAATCAACCAAATGGAGTGTCACAGATCTCTGAGCCCACTTTTGTTTGCTTTGTACAACAATCAGCCAGTTATCAGGGGATTACATGCTTGAGAGGAAGCACACTGTTAAGGCCTAATATACACATTGAAAAAGATATCTAAAAGGCCATCAAGAAGGGTTAATTTAAGAATTTGAATATCCAGACTTTTGGTGAATTTTAGTATATTGGTCAGTTTTGACCCATATAAGAAACCACCACTTGGTTGTCCTCTGCCCCCATTCGTCACTGGATTTATGAAGCATGTGAAACCTGTTTTTGTTATAGAATGAGTGGCCCATGTTTCTTGCAAGGCAATTATAGTGTTATTTTCCAAGAATAGGGCGAGATCAGAGTTTGCTAACTTGGATTGAATACATGATACATTCCAGCATAAGATTTTCAAATAATTCGAATGACTTGATTCTTTTCCATTTGTTGTCAAATCAAACTGGGGGCAGAGGAAGGGGATCATTGTCAAACTTGAATAGGTTGTTCGTCAGGTTGGTGGAGATGTGAATCAGAGGTTTCTTTTTTAATCACAACATTCTGCTGGTGCACAAGGGGATTGGAATTAAGTACATTAAAAGACTGGGTAGTACAAAATTAAATCTTGGATCCCATTGGGAGAGTTGTGAACTCGAGGAGAGTAAGCTCCTTTGCAGTACAGCTGGAAGACAAAACTTAATTGAATCAGTTAAAAGTTGCTATCTTTTTGCATTCACATTTTCTAAGCTTGGATAATGTCTCCTCTTATGATTGATAAACATCTATCTGTGTGTCTCAGCCAATGACTACGTTTATTTATTAATGTAATGACTCACTATTTTCGAAGGCACCCTTCATTAGATTAGATTCTCCCGTCATGAATACAACTTTATTTTCAGAGATAGGTGCTCTGGCCCCACTGTTTATTTCGGTTTGACAGTCGCAATGGCTCAAGGGGGTGTTTGACTAATTCAAATACTCATGAGGAACTTGATTAAACTGGGTTTTCCCTTTATGATTGTGCAACATGATTAGTATGCTTAGAAATTACAGACACAAGGGCTTAAGTGTCGGGTCATTCTGTCAGATATGATTCCTACACAAGTTGCCCCCTTCAGGAGAGCTGCAATTAGATTTTGTTTGCCCGCTTGTTGGTTTTTATATCTGGGATTATAAAGGTGGATGCTGGAGTAATAATACTATGCAATACAACATTTCCCAATGGGTTAACAGAGATATTGTTTAACTCATCTAGTCTTTGCACATATTTAATGCTAAGTCGTGTAAAGAGCAACATTTTAGAATGAGACACAGGGTGAACATGTAGATTGTTTTGTGGATAAAGGGGGGGATTAAAAGTAGGTGAGGTCCTTTCTCCTGGACGTGAGGTAGGTGAGCCACTGCAAAGATGTTTTGCAATACCCTCAATAGCTAAATTGATATCAACCTTGTTTGTATCAGGTCTCAAAATGTCAAATCTGTTAGTGCATGGAAACAGAGGGTTAATGGTCAAAGTTGCAGGTTCAAGTACACAATTGTCTGCTACACCATGCACACTCAAATTGGGCCTAGCAGAAACAGTTGTAATTACAAACCTTGAGGGATGTACAGCAGCTGCTGTTGTATAAAGCGTCCCTCCCTCCTGGTCTCTAGGGAAATCATCAGTACTTCAGTAGAGAAATCATCACCAAGTACGGGAGGTTTTTTGTCACATTTCATTGGCTTGTATGGTAAGGTACTGTGAGGAATTGAGTTAATTTGTCCCTTATCCCGAAGGGGGAGTACCCCTATGAGAATGGGAGAGGTGAACCTGCTCCGCAACACCCTCCCTGGGGGTTGATGCAGGTGGGACCTCACCAGGAGAGACTCCCCCTTTGGGGGCATGGACTCCCGTTCCTGTGAGGAACTCCCTGATGCCCTCCAATTGATGGCTTACATGGATTTATGTGATTGTTATGAAAATAAAGTGAACCTGGATTAATAATAATAACTTGGCATTTATATAGCGCTACAAACCCTGTGGTATCTGAGCGCTGCTTATTATTACCTATGGTGTGTGGTGCTCATTTATCGACCTCGGAAGGATGAAAGGCTGAGTTTGGCCCCGCCGGGATTCAAACCTGTATCAGCAGGCTCTGCATGGATGTCAAAGCGAGTGCTCTACTTGCTGTGCCACTTGACCAGCATTACCAGAGACAAGATACTGAGGCTATCCCTTTAAATCTAAGTCTGTAATGGACTGTGCTGAGGATACTGAAAAGGGATGATATGCCAAAGTAGCAGAGAAAAAGGGCAGAAAGCCGAGAGAGAGCAAGAGTCAGAGGATAACCAGTGGAACCTCCTCACACCTTTCAAGAGGTTAGCCATGTCAACAGGACAACCTTTGCCTGCAGACTGCCCGAGTCTCCAGCGCCCTGCAGCCGCAATTTATTTCCTTGCGAAAGGTGTCTTCCTGTGGATGCACCGCCATCTACACGCCGTTACCCACCAATTCTTTTGTATTTGGTTCACTAAAATGTGATTGGACTTTTGCACAGGATAATTACTCTGTCCTGGTCGAGGACATATTGAATAGTCCAGACAGTCTGCCACCCCTCACCGTGGTTCCAACCCAACACAAGTCCACAGGAAGCTCCCACCACCACTTATGTCGTCCTGATGAAGGCCCACACAAGAATAGCCACAAATTCAGCTCTCTAAGGCCAAAACACAGTCGTGTTGACTATATGACTTTGAGTCTCAGTGTTCATTTTACACTGGTTTTATTTTGTTGCATTTAAGAATTATGTACTGTTTGTCTAAGATGTGTGACTCATGTGATCCTTCGAGGTTCCCAGGGTATGTACTTATCATTGACTAATGATCCGAGACAATGACTTCGGATGAGCACTAACTGTATCTTTGTTGATTTTGTTTGTATAAATATTGAGCATCCTGCTGTCAAGTTATGATAAATAGTAAAACTGTTGAATAACCAGCGACTAGTGTGGAATTTGTTTAATCTATTATAGGAGTGTGGGTTTTGGGGTTCTTTGACCCTGTTAATTCAGTTTAGTTATTAACAGAGACAAGAAGGTATCCACAAGTTGTGGAACCCTCGCGTCCCCTGCACACTCGGGGTTACTGTCCTTAGACAGACAATAGTTAGAGCTTTATCAAAATAAATGTTCACCACAAATTAAGAATAAAGCAGTTCAATTTGTAGGGAAAAAAAAAACGTTATACCCATGGATTAATGGTAAGTGAGATTTGTTTCATATGTTTAGACATCACCAATTCCACTAGTTACAAACAACTGTTGTTCAATGATAATTAAATTTAAATTTGTTATTTTGCCGGTGCTACTAGCCTCTTGGCTCAGACACTTTTTGATTAGACATGAAATCATATATTTCTGTTTATACATGTTATCACCATATTGACTTCATAGTGTGAAAAACAGGTAACTAACAGTCTCTATGAAGTTTGCTATAGTTACAGCATCGCTCAACGTGTTTCGGGAACTAATTTACCTTCATCAGGAGTAAATACTTATGATTTTTATAATATACAGGAGTTCATAAACGTTTCTTAACTCCTTTGTAATCTTTAGTTCTTCCTGGGTCTCTCTAGAAAAAGACAACATTAAAACAGTATCGTATGAGTATCTTATTAGATAAATCTGATCAGATTATTCATATGGTCACCAAAAGTAGAAAAGTTTCCTACCTCCCATTGGTGCCCCCAGGTTATTCAGAATGCTGTAAATCCAGCTGTGCCAATTATCCAATTTGGATGATATATATTTCAATCTATAGGATCAGTAACCTATGGATGTAATGTACGTTAGATTATAGAATGTTGCAATAAGTAAAGCGAGTAAGTCATTGTCAGTAGTTAAATTCGTTAGTGCAGGCATAGAAAGAAAATGCCTACCTGAAATAGAAAAATACTTTGTGTACTTCTAGCCCAGGGATAAGGACGGGTGATGTATAAATGCCTCAATGTCCTGTGATATGTTAATAGTCCAGCAGATAATGTAAGGATGTCATCTTTTATGATTTACCATTTACCTAAAAGGTAAAGAGAACAAAAAAAGGTTTTACTGGTCCAGAGGAGTAGCGTCCAAAGTAAAAGGGTGCCCCATGTGTAAAAGGGGGTGTGTAATGTAAAAACGGAAATAACACTTGATTCAGTCCCTTACCTCTGTCTCAAATGAGCAGGTACAGCTTGGAGCGTATTCGATAAGCGTAGCCTCCAGTAGTAAAGCGCAGCGTTCAGCAATAAGTGCGGACGTGCGTTCAGTGTTTATCACGGCTTAAAACAGACGTCACTGAAAGCAACGTCAGTAATGTGACGTTCGTGTACGTGAGCGTGATGACATCACATGTAAACATGTGATGTCATCACGTCTCACTTATCTATAGTCAATACGAGTCTTAAACTCATCGGAAGCTGCAACATTCTGGACGTAACCAAATATACAGAGTGCAGTCATTTATATCAAGTAGGATGTATTCACAAAGTGTGATTTCGATAATTGAGTGTCAGTGTACAATATATGAATGACGAGCTGATGGAGTACTTGTTGTAGTGTGCTCATACAATCATTCTAACAGTATAAGTATGAAAAGATATGGTCCAAATAGTAGGTAATCTCAAATCTGGTATATTTTCATCAAAGGAGTAAAGATTATCCCACCTGGGTGCACCTCTGTTCACAATCTCATTTGTTTATATAGTACAATATCGATGAGAATACATTCAATATTAGTAAGCAAGTACTGTTGAATAATCCATTTGTCAGTTAGCCCTTTACAATAGAAGTGCAATTGTTACAATCAAATGTGACTACAGACATTAATTTTGTGTCAGTGGAATGTGTCTGGGATGCATCCGGGATATAAAGGATGTACGGCCCTGGCTTTTGATGGGATATTGTATACATTCAAGGGAATGCTACTGCACAGACAATCTACTCTGTATGCATATAAGGAGTGTATGTGTGGCCATATTAAAGAAAGGCTCCTAGATGAAAGTCTTCATTCATCCCATAGGGGTTCATACAGTCCAATTTGTCGATCCAGAACAGTTCCCGTTGATCCAATCTTTTGGCTTGATTTCCTCCACTGGAGGCTCTTGTGACTACTTCCAATATTTGATAACATAGTTGTGCTACAGAATGGCGTTTGTCAGTAAAATGTTGTGCTACTGGTGACCGATCATTTTTAGTCTGTATGTTGCTCTTGTGCTCATTGCATCTCTCTTTCAATTTCCTGATGGTTTGTCCCACATAATAAATCCTGCAAGGGCAACTCAGTGCATATATTACAGACTTTGTGTCGCAGGTGGCATAATGTCTCAGTTTAATTTTAGCTTCCGTTCGTGGGTGTCTTACATAATCACCTTTGGTGATATTATTGCAGTTACTGCAATACAGGCATGGAAAGGTTCCATGTTTCTTGGTATGTAATGTTGTTTGACGTTGTTCTGACATATGTTCAGCTTTCACAAGGTGGTCCTTAAAGTTTTTCCTTCTTTTATAAGCTATCAGAGGTGGTTCTGGAAAGAGTTTCTGGAGTTGGGGATCCATCTGTATGATTCTCCAGTTCTTTCTTATTAAACAAGTGATTTGATGACTTTGACTAGAGTATTTCAAAGTGCATAAGAAAGGTATCTCCTTTTGTTCAGGTTTTTTCTTCAATAAATCTTCTTGTGATTTAAGGCTGGATCTCTCCTTTGCTGCTGTTATTATGTTTTCGGGATAACCTCTCTCAAGGTGTTTATCTGTCATCTTATCCATTTCGACTGTCAATGTAGATTCCACTGAGGTAATTCTTTTTGCCCGTAGGAACTGACTGTATGCTAAGTTATTTTTCAGGTGTTTCGGATGGTGACTTAGGTAATGTAAACTGTTGTTCACATCAGTCGGTTTAGTGAAGAGGTTTGTGATAATTTCTCCATCAGACAGTTCCAATTCAACATCCAAGTAATGAATCTTAGGGCTACCTACTTCCATGGTGAATTTAATTCTATCGTTCACAGAATTAATGTATAGTAGAAAGTTGTCAAGCGACTCTTTGTCCCCTCTCCAAATGATGAAATCGTCATCGATGTAACGCATCCAACAGATAAGTCTGGGTCCCCATCTAGATGTGTGATTATGTACTGTGTTTCAAAATGATGCATGAATATGTTGGCGTATGCAGGGGCCAAGGCTGAACCCATTGAGGTACCGGATGCTTGTAGATAAAATTGACGGTTAAATCTGAAGAAATTGTTTTGTAAAATGATGGTAGCCAATTCCAGTATAAATGTTCTTTCGGCTTTGCAGTCTTGTTCTTGTAAAAGTGCCCATTCTAATGCTTCTAATCCTTTGTCATGGGGAATGGAAGTATAGAGGCTCTGTACATCAAATATAACCAACAAATCGTCATTTCGTAACTCCTGTAGATCTTGTAGGATGTTTAAGAAATGAGTTGTGTCACGTAAATAAGTACTGGTCTTTTGCACTATAGGTTGGAGTATCTGGTCAACATAAATGGCAAGAGTATGAAATAGGCTATCTGTTCCTGCAACTATTGGTCTTAGTGGTGGTAGAGTCAATTGTTTGTGGATCTTTGGAGGACCATAGAATACTGGTATGATAGAATTGGCTTTGTTAAGAAATCTCTTAGTTTTTTCGGTTATCCAACCATTCGCCGTTGCTTTCTCGAGTACCTGTTCAATCATTATAGATATTCTTGGAGTGGGGTCCTCATCAATTGGTATGTAAGTGTCCCTGTCATCCAGAAGTGATAAGCATTGAGAGTTATAGAAGGAGGTGTCCATGATGATTACTATTGCTCCCCCTTTGTCAGCGGGTTTCAATGTCAGTGTACAGTCATCAGCCAACTCTCTGATAATATCGCTCTGATGTTTCCGTATTTTATATTTCTTCACCTTATTGTAATCCAATTTTTGTAAGTTGGTTTAGCATTTGGGTTTCAAAAGTTTTAGAGTGGTGTTTTGGATAGGGGGCGGTCAAAGGTACTCTTTGATTTAATTTCAAGGAATTCTGTCACATGAGGGGTATTAGTCGGAGGTTGTACATCAAAGAAGACTTTGAGACTCATTTTTCTCATGAGTCTGTGTAAGTTCACACGTTCCTCCAAATGTGTTGTATTTTGAGTCGGGGTAAAAGAAAGTCCCAAGTTCAAGACTTCCAGCTGGTTGTTAGATAGTTGTTTTGAAGATAAGTTAACTACTAAGTGTTGTTGTTTTTTTTCTTTGACCTTAGATTTCTTAGACCCTCTTCGTGTGGTCTTCCATCTAAAAAAGCTGTGGTATTGTTGTAGAGGTTGTGGCTGTTTGTGAATTATGGAAATTCTCTCCTTTTGTATTTGATGTTGTGGAAGATGCCCCTCCGGTATTACTTCTTCCTCTATTGTCTTCGTTACTTGAAGGGATGTCACTACTTTTGCCGCTGGTGTCTTGTCTTGGTTCTCCAGGGGGTGATCTGTTTGGGCGTGTTGGTCTATTGGATTGGTAGAATCCCTGCCACGAGTAAACTATATCCTGTGAATAGTCCAGAGTATCTCTCCTAAATTTATGGACCTTTCTTTGTTCAATCTCCTTTTTATATTGTTCAAGAGATGTATTGACGTCATCCAGTATAGTTTTCAACTCCTCACTAGTTTTAAAGGTACTTAATTGCTCACTCAGTTTACAGATTTCTTTATCCAGCTTAGTTACAGATTTGGACAGTTCTTCTATTGTCAATAGTATTAAGTCCAATGAGCATTTGTTTAGTATCTGTTCCCACTTTTTCACAAAATCAGGGACTTCTTTGCACAAGGTTGGTTTCAAATATACCCTCAGGCCCCTAGGTATTCTTTGTGCCCGGTAGTACTGAGCTAGGGTGGTAGCATGTAGCTTCTGAGAAATCTCTCTGCGTATTAGTTTCTCTAATCGAAAGATGATTTGTTCCTGATTGGTTGCTGGTGGGGTAGTGGTTTCAATATCTTTAATTAGACCTAGAATACATGTTGCTTCTTCTTCATTAAATGCAAAGCTTGTTGCAGGTTTGTCGGTAATTGTATTAATTTTGTAGAAGGACATATTCTCCAAAAGTGACTAATTTGATGGGTGCAGATTGTGTCTATGTGTCACACACTCGGAGAGTGGAAATACAAATAAGGGAAGAAAATAAACACTTATGCACACCTAAACCATATAAAGAGGTCACCTATTTACGAATGTAAGTCAAGTAGCGAGGTGCAGAGGAGAATGCACAACCCTGACACTGGGTTGTGAGTTTGAAAGTAACAGAGACAAGAAGGTATCCACAAGTTGTAGAACCCTTGCGTCCCCAAGTCAATATGGTGATAACATGTATAAACAGAAATATATGATTTCATGTCTAATCAAAAAGTGTCTGAGCCAAGAGGCTAGTAGCACCGGCATAATAAAAAATAAAAATTGAATTATCATTGAACAACAGTTGTTTGTAACTAGTGGAATTGGTGATGTCTAAACATATGAAACAAATCTCACTTACCATTAATCAATGGGTATAACGTTTTTCTATCCCTACAAATTGAACTGCTTTAAACTTTTATCCTTAATTTGTGATGAACATTTATTTTGATAAATCTCTAACTATTGTCTGTCTAAGGACAGTAACCCCGAGTGTGCAGGGGACGTGAGGGTTCCACAACTTGTGGATACCTTCTTGTCTCTGTTACTTTCAAACTCACAACCCAGTGTCAGGGTTGTGCATTCTCCTCTGCACATCGCTACTTGACTTAAATTCGTAAATAGGTGACCTCTTTATATGGTTTAGGTGTGCATAAGTGTTTATTTTCTTCCCTCATTCAGTTTAGATATACCGACACTGAATGCCTGATTCAGAGCTTCAGATAAAAAATAGAAACGTGCTGTCCCAAGCCGGAACAACACATTTCTTAAATGCACCATATTCTGAGAAGGAATTAATGTGGTGCAGGGACATGTAAGCCTCAGCTTTTGCATGCGCCTGATTTACTGCTTGACAACAGCCATAGTAACCACGAGGAATGCAGGGCAGCTGCATGGAGAAGATTCTCCTCCCTGCAGCACCGGATTAGCATGTCAATAAAAGGAGTTAAAATCTGATACCTGTGAGGTGCCGTTAACCTCTACTGCACACTTTTTCCCTTTATAAACATACAATTTCTTTAACTGCAGCACCACTTTTCTAGTTTAATGAAAGTTTAGGAAAACTTTCTTTAATTAGGAAAGTGGAAGTCTTTAAAGAAATGCTTGCAATGCCACTGGAGCACATATTTCCTCCACAATGGAAGATTTTAGAAACTTTTGTTGCTGGAAAGTACGACATCTCGCCTTCAATACTTTCACCCACTTCAGAATGATGGTGCTGGAAACTGGAGGGGAGAATGTTGTATTTCTACACTCTTTTTAGTGTGAGCGCGAAACAGTCCAGAGTCATTCTTGCATTTTCTGTTCCCGACTCTGCAGACGCACCATCCATAAGCTTGAAGATGACACCGGACAGCATTTCCAGACTTCGTGATTACACAACACAGTAACTGCATTGCTCTCCTGACTTTACAAACGTTCCACGTCTCTCAGTTGAGCCATGTAAGCTCCATACGCTCTTCAGACGTACCCCAAGTCATATCGTTATATCATTATATAATTAAGACATACCGCTTTCTTTGTACTTAGAGTTTATGGAACGACCCAGACCACATTAGAGATCAGTGGGTCGCGTATTAGACGCATTAAGTACATTTCTACATGTGATATACACAAGCCGCTCGAATTCCAAGTAAATGATGTATTGCAGCATTGTGATACATTTTGTAATGTTACATTTTGTAATGTTAGATCAGTTAACCCAGTGGAAGCCTGCACCAAGCCCCATCAAGTATTCTATGCTGGACAATTGATTTAGAAGAACTCAAGTTTTGCCAGCAGGTGTCAACCTAATGCACACGCACTTGACTCACCAGAATCTTTCACTAACAGAACCAGTGTTAATCACTTTTTTTAACACTTAGGGCCTGAATCATGGAATAATTGACGCTGAAAAAACAGGAATTACGGGCGAAATTGAGCACAAGTCCCCATTCGCTGACATCAAACGCACATATACAGCCACGATCAATGCACCATTTTTTGCAGCAGTCACCCTGGGACGCTGCGGGAGGAGGAGGATGGCCAGGGCCCGGATCTTCCACCCAAGGACCAGCCTTTTTGGGATGCCTGATGACCAGGTCTGTGGCAGGTATAGGTCCCCTTCCCCCATTTCATCCTAGACCTGGTCACAGAGTGGGAAGATGAACTCACATCACCCACCATGTGCTCCCAAGCACTGAGCCCCTTGCAAAAAGACCTCACTGTTCTGCATGTTTTGGCCACTGTCTCATTCTAGCATACAACCGCCATCGAAGGTGTCATCTATCAGGCCACATAGTCACACTGCTTACACTAGGTGTTGGCAAACATAAGCGCAAGTCCTTCTGTCCACTGGCATATCTATATGCCCAGAACACTGGCAGAAAGGCAAGCAGTGGTCCAGGACTTTTATGCAGTGGCGCACTTCCCAAAAGTGCTAGGTGCCATTGATTGCACACATGTTGCTCTACGTCCACCTTGAGCAACATAGCACATCAACCGCAACCGGAAACATTGGCACTCCATCAATGTTTGAGTTGTGTGTGATGTCAAAGGCATCATTATTGAAGTGTATGCCAACTATCCTGGAAGCACCCATGATAGTTACATCTTCAGGATGTTCCTGCTACATCGGGCCTTGGAAGCTGGGAAGCATGGCAACACATGGCTCATTGGTGAGTATTAATGGATATGCACATGATTGCATGTTGCACACAGATCAATAGACACTGTCAACAAATGACAATGACAAACATTTTCACCTCTCAAGGGGACTGTGCCTACCTTCTGAGCACATACATGATGGCGCCCATATGCAACCCCAACACACCTGCCGAGGTAAGGTACAACACTGGCCATATTGCAACTCGATGCATAGTGGAGCGCTCATTCGGAGTGCTCAAGTCACGTTTCCGCTCCCTTGACCACTCTGGTGGTGTGTTGCTATATGTACCACCAGTAGTCTGCAGGATCATTGTGGCAGCATGTGTCTTGCACAATGTTGCTACACAGAGTGGCATCCCGGTGGACATGGTGGTGGCACCCCATCCACACCCACAGGCACACCAGTTGTGTATGGCTCGGCAAAGGGCACATGGAGAGGCTGCATATACCCAGCTTGTGCAATCTTATTTCACCTAAAATCCTTCCTCTGTGGAGTGCACACAATCCCGCCAAATCTCAGGTGCCATTCAATGATGACAATGGGCCATTCCACTGTGCCCACAAAACCACCCTGGGAAAGTGCCCTTGGAACTGCAAATTTGTGTGCATCCCTTAGAACGAAAAAAAAGAAACACATTGAAGAGGGATGACACCACTACCACCATGCCAACCATTTTGTTAAATCACCACTTTGGCACCAAAACCATCCCATGTGAAAAGGTAAAGGATATGTATAACACACACTATCCCCACTGTAGTGGTCCCCTGGCACTCAGGCAGATCTGACTAACTAATATACCTGCCAAATGTGTAAGCATTGATAAATCCTGAAAGATCATGTCAGAGCTGCAAGACATACATGGCCACAACAATTTACATAGACACAAAATAAAACAAGCACAATGTCTAATAGCTGCACACATGTCCTACAATGTGGATGACATGCACAAACAAGTCCCTATTGTGGGGTGTAGAATAAAAGCAGTGCAGTATTGACCCATAAGTTACTCAACATGTCAACATGACCACAATAAATCCCATCCACCAAAAAACTATTACCAAGAGGTAATAGACATTTGTGACAAAGAGTGTGACCCACCAGAATGACCACATCCAGACATGTCACAACTAAAGTAGCCATTCCATAACGATCAAGATAAATGCACATCTTACTTGTCCCCTCGGCATGCAGTCGACAGTTAATTTTCATCCCATGAAATAGGCATCATTCCCTGACGGAAGGATCTGCAGACAAGGAACACAATTAAACTGAGTGCAACTAACACATCCATGCACCCAACAATGCACCCACAAATTCTAGAGCCCCAGTCCCCCTCAGTGACATACAACATATGCAAACAACAAATCATAAGACAACCATCAACATGTGTCCCAGCACACATGCAGCAACACCTGCACACTGCATGCAAATCAAACACACCAAACACACACTGCCAAACTACAAAATCCCCCACACTGCCTATCCCCCTCAATGACATGCAGCAAATGGGCATGTCACATATCCCCATTCACGAGACAATGGCACATACACAACACACACATCAGTCTACATGCTGCATGAAAAGGAGAAGACATCACATATCACAAAACCAAATAAATCCAAATCAATCAGAACAACGCCCTAAGAGCAGCAGAGAATATCCCCAATTTTGTTTTTTAGCTCTGACACTAGACACACTGCCCATTGGCTACCTGTCATGAACCACATCAAATTTAAGACCCTCTCCATCACACACAAGTGCATTGCCAACACCTTCCAGAAACACATTACCAACAAAATTACCTAACACCACTCTGAGAGACCCACCCTAGCCATACCTCCCACCTCCTCACCATGCCTAAATTCAAACGAGCTAAAGCAGGCAACCACAGCTTCCCAGTAGTAGGGGACAAACAATGGAATGCCTTACCCCTCTCAATCAGATCTGAACATTCGCTATGCTCCTTCCTAAAAAATGGAAAACCTGGCTCTTTACACAAGACACGTAACTTCACTCCATCAAGCTGCGTTATCTCTGTCATTGTTATATTGGATTATGCCTGCTCATCAATATCATGCAATATGAATGTTGACTGTTTCACCAATGTACTGTAACAAGTGCACAGATACCTCTGGGTTTTGCACGCTCTACAAATGGAAATAAATCTAATAAAATAAATAAAGAAAATATGCAGATAACTGAGTACACAAAAAAGCAGGGACACCCCTGGAAGACTAAAAATGACATGACAAGGCATGCCATCAACTGCATAGTATTAGGACAGTGCAATGAACACAGTCATGGGCAACATTTATTTATTCATTTATGTATTTGTTACTTGTTAGGCACTTATACAATTATCAAAACTGTTTCAAAGCACCCACAGGGCAACAGGGTGGGGACAGGGTTAGCTAGACAATGAATTACAACAGAGATATATAACTGAATTAATAGTACAAACAAATCATGAGAATAACTGGGGGGGGAGCCACACATACCATGCCTTGTGATTGTTCAGAATGTGAAAGTGTAGAGGGGAGGGAGGGTAAGGGAAAAGGTGCAGAGGTGCACATGGAGAAGTGCACAGGGTGAAGTGATAAGAAAAGAAGTGAAAAACCTCAGTCCAGCCTCCCATGGTGAGGCTGAGCCTGAGCACGTGCAGTATGTAGACAGTGGCTTGGATGAGAGATGTGGGGGGTCAGAGCCCTGAGGATAAATAAGGGCCCTGCACATCGGTCACACTACTGTATGATTAGCAGGGAAGAGAGGAGGAGAAGGAAGAGGAGGAGACAAAGGTCTTGAGGCTTTTTTGTGAACTTAAGGAGGTCCTGCTGAAGACACAGAGGGAGAGGGAGGCTATTACACAGAAGGCAGCCCCAGTGGAAACTGATTGACCACCAGCTCTCTGTTTAGCAAACCGCTTCACGCACAGGGTGCTTATGTCAGAGGAAGCCAGGCATCTAGAAGGAGAGTATTTGATCAGGAAGCGTTGAAGATAGAGTGGTCCCCGTCCTAAGAGAGCCTGGTGGTAGAATAAGAGGAATTTGAATTTAATCCATGCAGAGACAGTGATCCAGTGAAGGCATTGTAAGGCAGGAGAGAAGCGGTCCCTGTGCCTGAGGCTAAGGATACGTCTTTCTGCCCTTTCCTGGGTAAGCTGGAGGGGTTGCAGGGTGGACAAAGGAAGATTAAGGAGGAGGCGGTGGCAGTAGTCTAGCCTGGAGAGTCCAGAGCATGGGTAACATTAAGTCTCTGGGGGAAGGTGTGGAAGTGTAAGAGTTACTTTGAGAAGGAAGAGCAGAAAGTGTGACTTATTGACAATGGGCCTCATTACGACCCAGGCATTAACCATGGCGCTATTAGCGCCATGGTTGACGCCGGTACCTTACCGATTCCGCCAATTGCGGTACTGTAATTACCTCCAAGGTCCCTTTGCGGGTCCTGTCCTTAACGGCTGGTAAAACCAGCCGTTAAGGGAGGACCTGCAAAGGGACCTCGGAATTGGGTGGTAAGGGATTACCGGCACCAGTGACCTTACTGGTACCGGTAATCCCTTACCGCCCGGGTCGTAATGAGGCCCAATGTCCTGAATATGAGGGATGAAGGAAAGGGTGGAGTCGAAGATGACTCCAAGATTCCTGGCTTCAGAGAAGGGGGGATGGATGGATCCCATAGAGGGAGGTCAGAGGGAATGGAAGATGTAGGGTGCAGGGGATCCAATAGGAAGACTCTTGGTTTTGCTGGCGTAGAAGCAGAGGTCGTTTGAATTGTACTAGGATGGCGGAGTGGCAGTCAGGGATGAAGAAAGGTACAAGTGCGTCATTAGGAAGTTTGAAGAACAGTAGTGTGTCATCAGCATAGCACAGGAATTTGGCAGAGAATGAGGCAATGATGCGTTCCTGCCAGTAAATGTATATGTTGAAGAGGCAAGGCAAAATAATGAAGCCCTGGTGTACGCCGCAGGTGGAGGTGGAAGCAGGGAAGGGGAAAGGGCCAAGAATGGTTTTGGAAGAATGGTCAGTTAGGAATGAGCTAAGCCAGTCCAGTCCCCGCTCCGAGATACCAAGTGTATCATGGAAACTTTTTATGAGGATGAATGGTTCACTGTGTAAAATGCAGAATAGAGATCAAGGAGGATGAGGATAGCAGGGGATTTTGAATTGAGGGATGCAAGCAGTTCTTCACGGGTGTTCAGGAGAGCAGTGTCCGTGGCTCAGGAAGCTTGAAATCCACACCGGTGGTCATGTAGAAAGCCAACCAGCTCGGTATGGGCGTTGAGTTGGGGGAGTACCAAATTCTCGATCAGTTTTCTCTGGATGTGGTTGATGGAAATGGGGCAGTAGTTGGCTGGGCAGGAAGGGTATGCATTTGACATTGTAAGGATGGGGCACACGAGGGAGTGCTTGAAGGAGGATGGAAAAGAACCAGTAGCAAAGGAGTGGTTGCAGAGATCAGCAAGAGCAGGGGCGGTAGAGGAGATGTTGCCCTTGATGGTTCTGGATGAGCATGCGACAACTTGTTTAGAAGAGACCTTCATAGAGTTGACAACTCTGACTTCTTCAGGGGAGACAGGAGCAAAGGAGGAGAAGGAGGAAGGAAGAAGGTGAGTGGTAGGGGGCCAGAAAAAGGGAGGGTTGTGTTGGAAGAGTGTTATGTATGGGCACTCGTTCCGTTCTAGACTACGGGCTCGTGTCCCTTTAAGAAACGCGAAACCTGGTCCCTGGAAATTGGCATGGCAACGCTGGCGTCCGCTCTACTCCTCCCAGGGATCACGCCGAGTAGTGCGCTGTGTTGTCAGGTGACTTGCCTCCTTATTAGCACCTCCTCCTTCTAGGTCGGTGCTTCTGATCACGGATTAGTGGCGTTTCGAAATCTGTCTAAAGTTATCTTGTTCTCTCTGTTCCTGTCCTGGTTTCCCTGTTTTTTCCCCACAGTTTATGATCACCTTGGTTCCTCGACGCGGATTGTTTATTGGATTGCCCTTCTTATCGCCTTGCCTTGAATTGCCTCGTCTGATATCTTGATCACGGACCGCTACTGGACTTCTCTTGCCTGCTCCTTGGATGCCACGTTACTTCAGGCCAGACCTCGTCTGCATACATTTTTCACCTTTGGATTGTTGTTCTTGGAACTTCTGTTTTTTTCCCGCTTACCTGGAACTTTGGAGTTTAGAATTGGTACACGGACTAGAGACTCCCTGGGTGTACTACCGTCCTCGTGCCGTCGGGTTAGGGTGTTATTAGGCGTCCTCGTGCCGTCGGGCTAGGTTGGACTGCTACTATGTGGATTGCTTGGATCTTGCCTACGTGTGAATTTCCTCTCCTGGAACGAAACCACCGGTAAGCGGTTAACCTTTTCTGATAAGCCTGGGTGGAAGAAGGGGGGTGGCTTGTGTATCTTTCTCTTACTATTACTGGTGGGGTACATTTACTTAAACTCCCTTTTTGCCTTGCATGGTAAATCTTTGGTATAACGCAACTCAATCTTGCTGCTGTGGTGTGTTGTTATATCTCACCTTTGCAGGTCCGGCTTCGAATTCCTGTTGTATTATTCATCTCCAGTCCTCCTTTGGCATCCCGCGTCTCGACCTGAGTTGTCCATTGATATTCCGGGACTTCCATCGGCATCCATTCTTTTCTCCAATAGATCGCTCTGGTTCTTTCCAAACCAAAACCAGAGGGGCACATTGGGAAGAAGAACTCATCGGCTACACTACGAGGGCAACTCTGGTATCTGACAGAAGAGTGCGTGACAAGGAGGTTCAGTATGTCCATGGTTTTTTAAAAGAAGTGAGAGGCGAGTGCATTACAAAGGGACTGTGAAGGAGTAGGGGCAGACGGTACTGCGGACAGGTTGGCGAGTTCCCTGCACATTTTGTAGAGGTCATCCATGATGCAAGGCACAAGAATGCAAGTACACAAATACTCACCTCTTGCACTCCTGGCAGGATCATGCTTGACACATCAATTCACAGAGGCCAATGTCAGAATGGAAGCCTGGCCATGGAAGACTTCGGCAGACAACACAAAGCCATGTGATACAGCAAACAAGGATAAATGCATGCTAAACGTAGGATGCAAACAAGTGCATGGTCAATGAATACTTCATTTGTGACAGCATACAATTGGTCAAATACTGCATTCAATTGAATGCAGCAGTACCATGCACCCAGCTGCGGTCAACTTGAAGCTGAAAATCCCATGGTGCAGCATGCATGGGACATGCATGTGAAAACACCAACACCACTAAATGCAATGTGCTGGTACACAACATAGCGTCCCAAAAACGGACATCAATTTTCACATGGTTGTGGCTTGTAAATGGTGCTGGCTTGTAACTGGTGCTGCACCATAATTGGTGAACTCTAAGCAAGAGAGGGCAAATGTGCCATTGATCCATAACCCCACAAACATTGCAAGGGATGTGAAGTGTCACTCATTGCACATGCTCAAAATGCATGAGTCACACACCAGCACAACCATCAACACCTGTCACAGGCCACAAACAGCCGGCCATGCAACCCACTCCCAAACACCCAAGAAAGGCCCACACAGTTTGAACTCCCACAATTTTGAAAATAAAACCAGTGGCTCCACGCATCCATTGAAAACAACACCATGCCCAGACCTATCACCAGAAGCAGACCCTGTGAAACATGCACCCATGAAGATGTACTGCCCAACAAGACAAGTCAATCCCAAGTGCAAGACTCCCATGCAAACACCACACAAGTGCCTGCTAATGCCCTTCACCTATCTGCACAGGGTACCCACCTGCCCTGCATACAATGCACACCATCGGGAGACGATTCCCCTAAATGCAATGACATGCATAGTAACAACAGAAAGGACATGCACATCCATGCCAAAACATGGATTGATACAGATAATATGCAGAGAGCACCCACTGCAGAAGTCCAACAGAGTGCAAGAGAGTGACAGGACATACATTGTGATCTGCTCATGAGTGCAGCGTACAACAACAGAGAGAGGGAGAGAGAATGACACTGAGAGGGAAGACCAAGGAAAAGCTACATCAAGGGCTACACTGCCTGGATTAGAGATGACAAATGACATACACTACACCACAGTGGGTGCGGCCATAGATGAATTGACCAAGGTAGGCAACACAGTGAAATGAGTACCACTTAAATAACCATATGGCATGGTAGCATGCAAAGCACATATAAGTTAAGTTAAACATGCAGCAAACATGGTGACCAATCATGCATGCGCAACATGCAAGACAGTGCTCATGCTTACCCGCTGACTGTGTTGGCATGGTTTGAATCCCGCATCACCTTCACCCAGAACTGTGTCTCCAAATTAGCTACAGGAGGGACAGTGCCTGGTGGAGGGCATGGGGAGCATGGACGTCAAAGGGCACAGGGTGTCTCCCCCGGGACAGTAGTCACCACCAGATCACAAATTACTGAAACAACAGGGGAAAGGACATTACAACAGGCATAGCGAAGTACCATTCACGCAGCACGCATGTACGAGGAAACACAAAAGTCATAGTTACCTGCACATGCCATCCTGTGCACCACTATGCAAACATGAAAGTTCACCTCACTATGCATGCCTGCATGTACACCACTGCAAACTTCATGGCCTTGAGAGGTTAACAGCACACCTCAAGGAAAACATAAGTAAAATAATAAAACCTGTAAAGGGCAACTCAAAAATAAAAAGCCAACATCTGGGCCTGGGGTCAACTAAAAATCAAAAATGCCCATCATGGACCGGGGGTCGGGAGGTTCCAACCAGGAGGGGGAGGAGCAGGGTACTTGTCAGCTTCCACCCATGGGTGGAAGTAAAAAAATAATAATAATAAAAAAAGAATCCCCTCCATATGGACCACACGGCTATGGTGGACCGGGAGGCATATCTCTGCTGGCCACACCATCCGGTGTTGAATCAGAAGGTGGAAGTGGTACTGGCCATGCGTGACACCGAAGAATGCACCAGCAGACTGATGGCTTGGAGATCACCATGAACAACCTCACGGGTTGCATGTAGTTCCTCTGCGATAGCCTGCCTCAATGATAGCATCTCCTGGCGGAACAGTCTTCTGGGGGCTGCCTCTTCCTTACGCTTTGCGGCTCTGTGTGCCAACAACTCGCACCTCAGGGCTTCCCTGTGTGCCCAACCCTCTGCAAGCAGGGATGCCTGCAGAGACCTCAGATCTGCCCATCAGCCCCTGATGATGGCCTCCATGAGCAGCCTATGGAAGCGGCATGTGGACTGCATGACCTGCATGGTTGCTCCTCCTGTGTTGCTGGGGGATCATGGAACTGGCCAGCCTATTTATGCCCTCAGCCAAACTCTCATAAGCAGCACCTTTTCGGTGTGCGGAACGCAACATCTGCTGCTCCCACTCCGTCGGCCCATGCCTGCCTGACCCAAGGGAGCATTGCCCTTGCTGTGATGCCACTGTCTTTGGCTGCAGGAGTGCCACCCACCCTTGGACATCTGCCCCAGGACCAGAAACCAATACATGCGAGTGTGGCCTTGCAGCCATAACTACCACAGATGGGCGTGACACCACTGACTGGCCTTGTGAAGGCACCTGACCCCCAGCAGACTCACAGGCCTCAACTCCTCCGTCCACTGGGGCACTCACCTCCACCAACATTGAGGACTGCACATCCGGTTCAGCATCAGAGCTACTGGAGTCCAAAGAGTCAGAATTGTCTGCAGCAAGGCACAGGATGGTCAGTAGCACCAGTGGATTCTCATGGCCTGCCACGCCACATCCTCCACTGGTGGTTGGAAGCGCCACAGACTCTTCTTCCTCTTCCTCCTCTGCATCTGGTGCCTCCTCACCTTCACATGGACAGAAAAAGACATGTGCAGTCATGTGCAATGTGTCTACAGTAAACATGTGTATCACATTGCTGTCATGCAACAAAATTCAGGGCATGTCACCATAAGAGAAACAGCATCGACAAGAAGCTATCTGATCATGGCATATGCAGACTGCCAACAACATTCCCTGCTCAGAGCCAGTGGACACATTGCCAACAAACAGGGTTGTACCTGTGGACTTAAGCTGGGACCCACCTTGGGAGTTTCAAAACTATTCACCAGAAGCAGCCCTCAAGGCTGGGCCAGTAAAACTCGAATACCAGTATTAATGAAAAGTGACCTTGTCTCTTAATTACCTGTGCAGCTTGAGCTGCCAAAACGGTCATTTTTGACCTACAGTAGGAGCACATTTCACTTTTATTAAAGGACTCAAATAAGTAAAACCCCAAGTATATAAAATTCGAAATCTACTTGAGTTCAACGTTGCATGGGGACCACATAAAGTTATCATAGCTTGACTTCATACCTGAATGGGAAGACCTTTGTTTTACATATGTTCACAACTAGGTTATTTTCCTTGGTGAAAGTTCCCAACAGACCAAGTTGGCATTGCAAGCCAACCGGTGTGTAGGCATAATAACATCATGTTGACAGCGTATAAAAGGTAAGTCATAGGTCTATCGACAAGGCTTGTGGAAAACATCAGACTCATCGAAAGCACCACCAATATCTGGGAAAAAATAAACTAGAAAGCTGTGGTCCTAAAACGCAGCCCTTAAGACTGCTCCTTGTCTCGATGGGTGATGAGAGCTTACCTTGTCTATTCAATCCTACCCTTGCAGAAGTGCAAGAGTGTAGCTCTATAGTCATGTGCAACAGCCCACCAGGGTACCCCATGCATGACTCTTCTTCCAGGGGCGGTTCCTGTCTATGCTATTGAAAGTCATGGAGAAGCCGATAAATATAGTGTAAAACTGGTTTAGACTTCTCCATGGATTACTTTTTAAGTAACCTCACCATAAAACCATGGGTATGGGGTCCCGTCCCCTTGAAAAATCGTGTTTGGTATATATCAAGTCTATTGGCTCCCTTTGCCCATGCAAACAATTCCAGTAACACCAAGGCTGAAGACAACATTTGGCAGCATGTCCAGAAGAGCTATGGGCCTGGAGTTGGATGTAATAACCTATGGCCCCTTTTTTTGAATGGGGACTATTATTGGACTGGCCCAGAGGATGGGTAACTTCTTAGTTACAAAAACACACCTGAATATCACCAGTAGGATGCAGGACAAGAGGTGTGCATTGTCTTTTAGGACCATATTGGACAGACCGTGTGGCCCAGGTGTCCTGGAGTTTTTGCTACAAATGATTATTGTACGTATAGTTTCATGGTCTAATTCCAGGGTCCACCTCTGGTAACTCAAAAGGCTGAGATTTATCCCCACTGCCATCATCATATATCTTTCCAAGTGCTAAGTCCACCTATTTCCAAGTATTGGGTTTCCTCCTGTTTGGGTTTATGGCTTAAAATCATCAATAATAAGCCTCCAAAATGCCTTAGTGTCCTTAGATACTAATATTTGTATCATTTTCTGTGAATCTCTTAGCAGTTGTTCATATATATGTAATTTGGACCAATGGTATAGACCTTTTGTAGCTCGGGAGGATAGCTCAGCGGCAACGTTCGGCTTGGAAGCAAGACGACACGGAGCAACACAGGTTCGATCCCTGTGTCCGCGCTTAGAAACCTCTGGGTATTATGCGCATTATAAATAATCTATCATATCCCTACATTTAGATGCGTCCAAGCTAGTGGACCTGCGCAGTGTTCTCCACAAATCCCTTTTTTTGCTCTGCACCACTGGATCATATGCATGTTTACCAACTACCATCTGTTTTTTCCTTGGATGTGACATTTCTACCTAAACTCTTTGCAACATAATATCATAAGGCACATTACCTAGTAAGTCCCAACATTTTTCTTTAGGTTAGAGTTTGACCAAAGTGGTGTGAAAAGACCTTAGGTTAAAGCTATTCCAGGGTACTGAATTCCCCCCTTGGTTTACATGCAGGGTCACAGAATAGGACAGGTGGGTCACCCCAGTTGTCTGTACTCTCCAATTTAAATAGAGTGACATATGGTCATTAGCCACAGTCAGCATTACGTAATAGACACATTGTTGAGGACAATCTTTTCGGAAACAAAGATGTATTCCAGGACATTTTCTGTGGGCCTCTAAACTAAGTGTAACAAAGGGGATCATCCCCCGGCGCATTGCCATTTACAATACAAAGTCCCCATGCATCCATCAGCACCAGCCATGAATTATCATGAATTATCATAACAAATGCAGAGAACAAAAAAGTGCAAGGGAGGGAAGGAAGTAGAGGGCAAAGCTGAGGAGGGGATAACAGGGGGAGGAGGGAGAAGTGCAGGAAAAGGGGGCACAGGGGCTGAACAAGTGCTCAGGAGAGCCACAAAGGGCAAGTGCAGGGAAAGTGGGAATGGGAAAAGTGTGAAGGATGGGGTAGGCCAGAATCAGGCTATTCCGGGAAGGATGCCGAAGGGCGTGTTCTTTCGGGATGCTGGAGGGGTCTGGTCAAGGAGGGCCTGGCACCAGTTACCAGTTGCATCAGCAGAGAGACATTAGCATGGAGGGGTGGCGGGGTGAAGGAGGAGGAGAAAAGGAAAGTCTTGAGCAGTTTCCAGAATTTAAGAAGATCCAGCTCAAGTATGAGGGGGCTGGGAGGCTCCTGTCGAGGAAAGGGATTTACCTCACACTCTCTACTTGGAGAAATGTCTGACCAGCAGAGTGTTGGAGCTAGAGGACCAAAGAACTCTAGCAGGGAGGTATTTAGGGAGAGAAAGCGGGACGCGGAGAGGTCCCAGGCCCCGGACAGACTTTTGAATGATGCAATGGTTCTTGAATTTGATCCTCAAGGTCACTGGGAGCCAGTGGAGAGATTTTAGGGCTGGAGAGGTGCTGTCCCTGGGCTTGAGGCCAAGGATAAGTCTTGCAGCCCTATTCTTTTTTTTGATCAAAGATTTTATTGGTTTTAAACATAAAACAACATTACACTTATCTCTCTGCAGTACTGGGTAGGGACGTGGGGAAGGAGGGGAACGTTTGGAGTAATAGCGGAAGGGAAAGAAAGGGGTGGACAGGAGGGGAGAGGAACATATGCAAAATCTACATTTCCAGCTACATGTGATAGAATGTAGAGAAAGAAAGACAATCAATCAAAAAACAGAAAAAAACAAACATTCCAAAAAAAATTAAACTCAACTTCCGGGACCATGGTCCAACAGACCGTCAACTTGACAACAGATGATCTTGTGGCATGGGATATTCTCGGCAGAGGCATCCCCCCCCACTCCCGGGGCAACTCTCAGTCACAGAGGCTGTGGAGCCAATCTTGTCCTTTAGCTAGCCTCTTCCCATCTTCTCCATATTTTGTCTGCTTTCTGCGGGCAACCCCTCACCGCGTACACTCTATGTTCCATTATAGCGCATATGTCCACATCTGTGACCCACTGTTCAAAGCTTGGCGTACGTTCCGATCCCCACAGTTGCGCAATGTTCCGCCTGAGAACTGCTACCGCAGTCGACTTCTCATAACGGAAAAAGTCAGTGTCACTGGAGATCCCCAGGAGAAGGAGTTTTGGGCATCTCTGTATCTCTTTACCTATAACGCTAGACAGTTTATCACAGCATCTCTGCCAGAGCCTTTGTATCCTACTACATTCCCACAAAATATGGAAAAAGGTACCTTCTTCACTTTTGCAGCGTAGGCATCATGCATCCGAGGATTTGCCCCAGCGGAAGAGAGCCACTCTTGGGTAATAGGTGCGGTGCAGGATCTTCAGTTGGACCAGTCTAAGTCTGGAGGAAATGGTCGTTTCTCGCGGGTACCTCAGGGCCTCCACCCAGTCCTCCGGTTGAAGGGGACCCACATCCCGTTCCCACTTTGCCTTCAGGCTGGTTAGTTCCGGTGTCGCGAAGGATGTTATCACATTTTACATGGTAGAGGTGACTTTCCGGTCCACCCGGTCCAAAACTATGTTTCTCTCCAATGGGGAGCTTTCCGGCATGTCTCGTGTTATGAGTCTGTGGGTCATCCAAGCGTGTTTCAGCTGCATATAGTGGTACCTCTCTGTGTCTGGGAGGGAGAACTTTTCATGCAATGTCTCGAATGGTACCAGGTTGTCCTCGTGAACCACATCTCCTATACTGGCGATTCCTCGCTGGGCCCACTCAGGCCATCTGGGCAGCTTTCTTATTTCGGGAAGGTTGCAGTTTTTCCATAGGGGTTGTGCCAGAGTTAGCTTCCCGCCCCAGCTTTCGGACATGGCTGCGTCCCTGTTCCATCCTTTCCAGCCAAGCCAGCATCTTGCCCGCCTTGTCCCCTGTTTCATAAATTCTCGCCCGCATTGCAGTATGCGCTTGCTTCACATTGTCCATCGCTATGTTTTGCAGCTTTTTCTGTGCCAGTAGCAACGATTGATTTGAGGCCGGTGTGTCCTCAATTATGTGCCTCTCCTCTGCTCGCTTGACCTGTTGTTCAGCCTCAAGAGTCTTGCTCCAGTGCTGTCTTTTTTTCGCGGTTGTCCACGATATCAGTTCGCCTCTTAACACTGTCTTGTAGGCCTCCCACAGTGTTCCTGGGTTCATTGCCGTCTGTGAGTTGAGCTCGAAGTATGTACTAGTCGTCTCCTGCAGCTTGTCCACAAGCGCAGGGTCACCCAGGTAACAGCTATTTAGGCGCCAGCTCGGCGGTGGAATCCGCCTGGATGTTATGAGTGTCAGTTCTAATGGGGAGTGGTCAGAGATACCCCGGGGGAGAATGTCTATTTCTTGCGCCCTATGTAAATCAGTTGCTGGGATGAAGAAATAATCTAGCCTGGAGAGCGAGGCATGTGCCCCTGAGTGGAAAGAGTATGCTCTCGTGTCCTGGTGGAGTTCTCTCCACACGTCACATAGGCCTAGTGCGTTGGCAAACGTGGCAAGTCTGGTGGAAACATTGGGGTTTCTATTCCTCAAGTGTGATCTATCAAGGGTTACGTTCATGACTTCATTAAAGTCACCTCCCAGGATCATGAGGTTGGATGTGTCGTTTGCAATTAACGGGGCAATGTCGGTAAGCAGCGGCTCAAGCAGGGTAGGGGTTGCGTAGGTCGCTATCAGAGCGATGGAGTGATCCCATAGCTTGCCTGCCGCGTAGATATATCTGCCGCCTGTGTCATGGGTCACCGACGTGAGGTGGAAGGGAAGGTTTTTGTGTACCAGGATTATGACCCCTCTTGAGCCTATCGCGAAACCTGAGTGAAGTGCCAGCTTGTAGTTTGTGCGTCTGAATAGGGTACAGTCAGTGCTTGCAAGACGGGTCTCAGACAGGAACACTATGTCACCCCCCCACCTGTTGAGGAATTGCCGCACCAGCCCACGCTTGACTGCGCTGCCCAGCCCATTAACGTTCCACGTCATGAGCCTCAGTGTTCTGAGAGCGTCGTTACTACCACTATGTGACGCCATGGGTGCTCGTGCTGGTCACTGCCTGTGTTGCCGCTGACAGTGTTATACGCCAGCTGCAGATACGCCCGGAGGCGAACACTGTCTTATCTAGCCTTATCATCCTATGCGTTTGACGGGTCCTGTCTGTAACTAAACCTAACAAATCCCCAACCCCCCTCCCCATACTCCTCCCAACTAGAAGCATCGGTCGCCCGAACAAAAAACCACTGGTGTCAACTGGACACTTTACATGCGTTTAACCTAACTTCAAGTATAGGTAGCCTCCCTCGGGTTGGATCCCAGGGGGAGAGGGCCCTCTCTTGGGGGGATGACTAGGGGGAAACTGCCACAGATAATACCCGTGGAGGGGGCTCTCTTTGCGTTGCGGTCTTGGGGCATACCGCGACCGCATCAGATAAATGTGTGTAGCCTACTGTTGCGAAGGTGCGTGTAGAAAGAGTAAAGCAGTAGCTCAACCTGGGTGACCCTTGGGGCAGTGGTCAGCCTCCCCGCTCTTCCGGTGGGTGCTGCGCTGGTGGTTGGCGGACCTCCCGCTGTTGGTCTGGTGGAGGCCTTCGGTTCCTACCCCTGTTGTCGCGGGGGGTCGACCAGTCTCCGCTATGTTTTGTTCAGCCCAGCGCCAAGCCTCCTTGGAGTCATTGAAATGGACTGTTGTCCCTTTATGGTAAATCTTGAGCTGCGCAGGGAAGAGCATGCCATACTTCACCCCCATTGTTTGCAGTTGTTTTTTGAGGTGATCGAAGGAGTGTCTCGCCTTTTGCACTTCCCTGGTGTAGTCGGGAAAAAAGGCAATTTTGGAGCCGTTGAAAGTAACGGTGCCTTTTGCGCGTGCATTTTGCAGTAGGGCATCGCAATCCCTGTAATTTAAGAATTTTGCAATTATCGTGCGTGGAGGTGCACCAGGTGGGGGTCTGCCTGTGGGCACTCTGTGTGCCCTCTCAATGGAGAAGGCGTCTGGCTCGTACACATCAGTCAGCCATTGTTCTAGAAAAAGTTCCATGCAGGAGCCTTCGGCCTTCTCAGGTATACCGAGTATACGCACATTGTTACGCCTTGATCTGCCCTCTCCATCTTCAATCCTGTACTCCAGTACCTTTAGTTTGGATGTTACGTTCTGGAGCTGCTGTTGCATAATGTGCATTCTATCCTCTGTGTTGGATATGCGATGTTCCGCTTCCCTGGTGCGTGCTGTCAGCTTTTGAAGATCGTGACGGAGGAGGGATACATCCATGCTTATCCCGTCCATTTTCTGCTCCATTGATGAGCGGGAATCGGCTATTCCGGCCATAATGTCCTTCAGTGAAATTCCCTGGTCCGTTTCCATCTCGTCCGCGGATTGCGGATGGGGATCTGCCGCCAGTGGCGGTTGGATGGTGTACTGATCCAACCTGCTTTGTGTGGGAAGTTTCCTCGCCTTGTCTTTCCCCATGGTCCGATATCACTAGCTGCGTATGTCTGGAGCGGAGCTCGGGGGGGAACACTCACCCACGCTGTCCCGCCTCTCCGGTACCTCTTCCCCGTCTGTGGCTTATAGGTCTGCCTCACACGCTGGGTCGCACGGGAAGGATGCCCCTCGTTCTCGAGCAGGAGTGCTGCCGGCGGGGGTCGCGGCGTCCCACGCGGGTGGATACGCACTCCGTTCTCACCTCCGCACTGGTTCACTATAGTCCGCCTGTTGGGAGGGACACCGTCCCGCCGGGACCACTCTCTTTCTCCGATGTTGACTGCGGGACAGATAACAGGCTGGATTCGTGCCGGTGGCCATTTTGGAAGCTGGATGTCGATCGCCTCGAAACTTCTTATGGTCGTATTTCTTGGAATCGGCTGCGGTTTCCTCTGCTCTACGCCTCGTTTGTGCCCAATGGTATCCGACACCCTACAGGGTTGTTATCAGCTCTTATGTTGTTGAATTTCAGGCTATTTTATCAGGATATTTGCTGCGGTCGTGGGAGCCGAGGAGACCTACGTCCTTCTCATTCCACGGCTAGCCACGCCCCCCACAGCCTTATTCTGGAATAGTTGGAGCGGGCGCAGGGAAGAAAAAAGCAGATTTTAGGAGGAGGCTGTTGCAGTAGTCCAACCTCAAGAGAACCAGAGCTCTGGAGACATTGAGCTTCTGGGGGAAGGTGAGGAAAGGGAGAATGCCTCTGAGTAGGTGAAGCTGAAAGTTGGACTTCTTGGCAAGGTCTGTGTTGTGCAGAGAGAAGGACAGAGAGGAGTCAAAGATGACCCCAAGCTTTTTAGCCTCACAAGAGGGTGAAGGGAGTGGAATCCAAGGAGGATGGGCAGAGGGTGGGGCGGAACACAGAGCAGGTGTCCTAATGAGAAGGAACTTCCACATGCATGATACCTTGTTACTTAATCTTGCAACTCTCATCTGAATTAGGGCCTGACCAAACACCAGGCCACCATTACTTCTTCCTAACCTTTTGTTTGGTACCGAATATGCCAGGATGTGTCTCCTGTGCCAAACTTATTTCTCTCTTAAAGACTTAGGCAGTACCAGACACTGGGGGTCATTATGAGTTTGGAGGTAGCCATGGTGCTATTAGCGCCATGGCTGCCTCCAAACTCGTGTCCGGGTCCGGGTTCCTTGAATGGGGACTTACCGGGTCATTCCAACCTTGGAGGACCCGGTAAATCCCCATTCAAAATACCCAACCCCATTCCCGTTCAAGCCCCCATAGGGCTCAATGGGAATCGGGAGGGAACTAATAACGGGCCCGTTAATAACGGGCCCGTTATGAGCTCCCTGGTCCCTTAGCGTCTCCCGCTAAGGACGGCTGGTTTTACCAGCCGGCCTTTGTGGGACCCGCCAGGAGACCTCGTAATGCGGCGGTAAGGGGTTAACGGCACTGGCATCCTTACCGGCGCCATTAAACCCTTACCGCCAGCCTCGTAATGAGGCCCACTGTCCATGAACAACCACGTCTCCTTCTAAAGATAATTCATCTCTGACTTCCCAAAACGGCCTCAATCCTTGACCAATTTCTCCTTTCAATGGCAACCCTTACTTAACAAACTGTATCACCTGTTGTATTGTATCGTCATACTTCAATTCCTCTATCCACTCACCTTGACACTCTTGACCATCTTTACCTACTGCTCCTTGTCACAGTGCTACGACTTCTCCATCTTCTTCATAACTTTCATGCACATTTCTTTAACATGCAGTCTTGAAAAGAAAACCACCACCTCATTTCTAACCCCGGACATAATATTCCTGTAATTTAAAACTCAGCCTAGCCTGACATCCACTGATATCTTCACTGGTTTTACACCACAAATCTTCCCATATTTTGTGCCTGACATATCCCTTCTTTCATTTCTCACATTGCTTTTTCACACTCCTCATTACAATCACACTTTGCCTCCTTCTTCAATAACATCCTTATGGGTTGTGTGATAGTCAGGACGTTCATGATCAATTTCCTTTTGTTTGTGGCCTTCACCACTGATTACATGTCCTAGGTATTCCATTTCATTCTGTCTAAATGTATACTTGCTTTTTTTCTAGTTTGAACAACCTCCCTCTGAGTCTTTCCAACTGTCGTGATGCTCATGATTTCCCTTTTCATACACCAAGTCATCTTGATACACTACAGTCCCAAGAAGTCCCTTCAGCAAAAATGTCCTTCATCCTTTGGAAGACTGCAGAAGCTAAACCAAAGGGCATTCTGCGTTAACGGTACATTCTGATCGGAGTGATGAATGCTGTGATGACTTTTGCAATCCACTGTAAGTACAATCTGGTGACATGCCTCAGACAAATCTAGAGTTGAAAACAAGTCTGCGCCTTGAAAACAATTCAGTATATCTGGAATGATATGCAGGGGGATTCTGTCCAGCAACATGTTCTTATTTACTTCCCTAAAATCCACACAAATCATGTGTGTCCCATTATTTTTCAAAGTTGCTACTATGGGCAGACCTGTTTCTGCAAGTCCATCTTCTCTATTATTCCTTAACTCTCCAATTGGTCCAATTCTTCCTCCACTTTTCCCTGAGTATAAACAACACTGGTCTTAGCTTGTCTACCGGTGATTGTGCACCAATTCAGAACACAAATACATGTTTGCATTACAACTGGATCATTCCGAGATACCATGCACACTCCCATAAGAGCCCATGGGTCTCATTACAAGGTTAGAGTTAAGGGAAAAACGATGCCGGTAAAGGATTACCGCATCGCTTACCGTTCCGGGCGATTATGACCTGCCAACCCGCTATTAGCGGCACCGTAAATAACGGTGCCTCTAATAGCAGCATGGGCGCTGGCACGCGACCCTTCATGCTGGCAATACTGGCATGGTGTAAACAGGAGGACATCACAAGTCAGGCGGACATGCAAACAACGGCCTACTGAAGCCTGAAAAGTACCTTACCGGCATGAAGTAAATACTGTCATCGCGGACCACCGGTAAACGGCCATGTGCAGTGTTCCCAACTGCCACAGGTGCACACAATCAGCACAGGTGGAGGCAATATAGACTGGGCCAGCACAAAAGGAGCACACCCCACAACTTTCCACACCCAGTCACACACCAAAATGATTCCCATACTACTAGCAATGCTGGGGCTGGAGGACATGATTGCAGTGGAACTCCAGCAACAACAACAACAACAACAACAACATGCAGCACAGAGGAGATGCAGGAGGAGAATGAGGGTGAGGCAGGCCCAGCATGCCCCACTAGTGCAGCCAGTGGTACCAAGCAGGCAGCCCCCAATCCCTAGCATCCGAGCCAGTCCATTCAACCTAACCCCATAGCAGATCCACACCCTGTACCGTCTGGACCGGGACACCATCACCACCATTGTGGACATGATACATGACGACATTGTCATCCTGATTGAAATACGCACCGCCATCCCACCTCGACTGAAGGTAGTGTCTGTGCTCCATTTCCTGGCCACAGGCACCTACTGCACACAGTGGGGCACATGCATGGCATATCACAACCATTATTCTCACGTACGCTGAACCAAGTGCTCGATGCACTCCTGAAGCACACAGGCAAACACATTTTCCTACCACGGACAGCCCAGGAGATCTCCAACACCAAAGTTGGTTTCCATTCACTGGCGGGCATCCCTGGTTGCATTGGCGCCATCGACTGCACCCATGTCAAATTGGTGGCCCCACATGCCATGGAGGTAGTGTACTGCAACCGTAAATCATACTACTCCATCAACGTGCAAATGGTATGTGACTCAAACAAGATCATCACACATTGTTGTGCCCGATTCCCCGGATCAACCCATGATTCAATGGTCATGCACAACTCCACGATACCACGCTACATGGAGCGACATGCAGAGCAGAGATCCTGGCTTCTCGGTGAGTTGCATGTTAGGCTCATGGAAATGCGATGTGGGTAGGTGATTGGGGGGAGAGATGCATACTTCACATGGCTGACAGCACCAGAGAGGATGTACCATGCTCATACCCCAAAGCAGGCCAGACCTGACCCGACACCTGACCACTAAATACAAGACATAAACTGCACTACTACGAAAATGATGCAGTGCACCAACCATCACATAACCATCAACATGTACACTTCACATAAGCAGACCGTAGACCCCACAGCACAATGCAGCAACAAGCCATGAGGATGGCCAATGCACAGCGCCAAATAGTATCTACTAAAAGTACAGCTCTCCATTACTGCGTACAGAGGAGCCACATGAGGGCAAGATACAAGAGCACACCCCTACACCAACACAGATGTCCACCAAAACAGCATGTCTCCATTGTTCGTACAAATTGAGATCATCATGGCGCTGCCATCAACGTTGACAGGATGGTAGCCTACATATCACTGCACATCACCCAGATCATGGGTACAACCATCGTGGACTACCACAGTGCATGAGCAACCACAAGGAATGTGCCCCCCATGCGCCCAATTGATGATGGCACGCACACCTGCCTATAAGTGGAATACACACGTAGCAGTCAATTCATGTGTCTCTACTCATGCATGGATCTGTGGGTGCATACAGGAAATGAATGCTTGCTATGGTGTCATTGATACAGCTCCCATGTGATGTGAGGACTTATACATAATCATTGTTGCCCACATGCAGGTGATGCAGGCTATCCCTTGAAGAGGTGGCTCCTTATCCCTGTCCGGAACCCACAGAACAGGCATGAGGAGGGCTATAATCGTGCCCATACACGTACCCTTGTGTTGATTGAGCAGACCTTTGGCCTCTTGAAGGCACGGTTTCGTTGCCTCAGCAGGTCTGGTGGTGCACTCCTGTACGGCCATGAGAAGGTGGACAAGATCGTCATGGCATATGTCATGCTACACAATATGTGCATCAGCCGGAATGTGCCCCTGCCCCCTGACGCTGAACTGCAACCACCTGACGATGAGGATGAGGAGGGTGGAGATGGGGCTGCACTTCAGGGAGGCAGCGATGCACAGGAGGGAGGTGCCATGCGTCAGACTCTGATCGGCCAATGTTTCTAGCACACATGGAAGGGGAGTGTGACATGGAGGTGGAACTCAGGGCACTGGGTGTGTCTGGGACATGGACACTGTAGACTGTTCACCAATAAAGCACACGTACACAATAAGCAATGTCCTCACATGTGAAATCAGATTGCATAACAAGTGTATTCAAAATATGTAACTAACAAGTGAACAAGCCCTCCGCCCAACAAACCCTCTCCCCCTTCCCCCTCAACTTCCCCACACACCCACTCCCCCTTTCCCCTCCCCACTCAACTTCCCCACACACCCACTCCCCCCTCCCCCCTCAACTTCCCCACACACCCTCTCCTCCCTCCCCCCTCAACTTCCCCACACCCCCACTCCCCCGTCCCCCTTCCCCCTCAACTTCCACACAGACCCACTCCCCTTCCCCCTCCCCCCTCAACTCCCCCACACATGGTGTGCACTGACATGCACCATAAGTCCACATGGGACCAGTATGCCTGGCTGAACCTACAGCACTCCCCCTCTTCCAGCACCAGGTGCACCCCTGTCCAATCTGCGCAGGTTCCGGCCAGACCTACGCACGGGGCTGGATTTAGTTGAGCTTGCATTGGAAGATGTCCCAGGTTGTTGTGCAACCTGTGCCGGACGCATGGCCTCCATTGCTGCCACCATTTGGGAGAGGACCTGCCGCCCTGCTGCCAATTCGCCGCAAGTGTCCTTTGACGTGGTGGTCTCAATTGCTGTTTTGAAGGATGCAGCACATTCCTTAATGTCATCCCTTGCCCGGCCACATTCCGTATATGTAACTAACAAGTGCACAAGCCCTCCATCCCAACACACCATCTCCACCCTCCCCCCTCAACTTCCCTACACACCAACTCCCCCCTCCCCCCTCAACTTCCCCACACACCCACTCCCCACTCCGCCTCCCCCCTCAACTTCCGCACACACCCACTCCCCCCTCAACTTCCCCACACACCCACTTCCCCCTCCCACTCCCCCCTCAACTCCCCCACACACACCATAAGTCCACGTGGGACCAGTATGCCTGGCTGAACCTACAGCACTCCCCCTCTTCCAGCACCAGGTGCACCCCTGTCCGATCTGCGCAGGTTCCGGCCAGACCTACGCACGGGGCTGGACTTAGTTGAGCTTGCATTGGAAGATGTCCCAGGTTGTTGTGCAACCTGTGCCGGACGCAATGCCTCCATTGCTGCCACCATTTGGGAGAGGACCTGCCGCACTGCTGCCAATTCGCCGCAAGTGTCCTTTGACGTGGTGGTCTCAATTGCTGTTTTGAAGGATGCAGCACATTCCTTAATGTCATCCCTTGCCCGGCCACATTCCGTATATGTAACTAACAAGTGCACATGCCCTCCACCCAACACACCCTCTCCCCCCTCCCGCTCCCCCTTCAACTTCCCCACACACCCACTCCTCTCTCCCCCTCCCCCCTCAACTTCCCCACACACTCACTCCCCCTTCCCCCTCCCCCCTCAACTTCCCCACACACTCACCCCCCTTCCCCTCCCTCCTCAACTCCCCCACACATGGTGTGCACTGGCGTGCACCATAAATCCACATGGGACCAGTATGCCTGGCTGAACCTACAGCACTCCCCCTCTTCTAGCACCAGGTGCACCCCTGTCCGATTTGCGCAGGTTCCGGCCAGACCTACGCACGGGGCTGGACTTAGTTGAGCTTGCGTTGGAAGATGTCCCAGGTTGTTCTGCAACCTGTTCCGGATGCATGGCCTCCATTGCTGCCACCATTTGGGAGAGGACCTGCCGAACTGCTGCCAATTCACCACAAATGTCCTTTGATGTGGTCTCAATTGCTGTTTTGAGGGATGCAGCACATTCCTTAATGTCATCCCTTGCCCGGCCACATTCCGTAATGTGCTGTGTCAACAGCCCTGACAGCTCCTCCTGCCGCTTCTGAATTGCCCTGATCCCCTCTTGGCTGGTCGGGACAGTGGTGGATGTGTGAAGGGTTTCCAACATGGTTTGTTCCTCATGCACACTTGGTGTGGGGGTGAAACTGCCGGGCCATGAATCCTCAGGGGACAGCCCATGCATGCTGCTGTTGTGCAAGCTGCATGGGGAGAGTTGTGGTGATTGCAGGGGGCCTGTGGTGGTAGTTGTGCCATGCGGCAGAACATCTGCCTCATCGTCCGACACGGCTGTTGTGGCAGCTGTCTCCCCCACTGTGCTGCTGGCAGCCGATGCAGTGTCTTCTGCCACTGGCTCCTGTGTGCTGGTGGCTGGTGTGGGTGCTGTGGTGGGGGCCGTAGTGCACATTGGTGCTGTGGCCTCTGGGGTTTTCTTGCCCTTCCGTAGTAGTGCAGGTTGGCCTCTTCCCCTTGATGTTGATGGGCGGTGTTCTCCCTCCATGCCCCTGGCCTTGTTTTGTGGTGTCGCATCATCCTCCCTAGTGTCCTGGTCCTCGCTGTCTGAATGCGTGCCTGTTGGGGACCAATAGAGGAAGAGGGTTAGTGATGGGTCTATAGCAGGGATCTCCAACCTTTACATTAGCTAGAGCTCCTTGTAGTGGAGGCCAACAGTGGAGAGCTACTAGCGGGCGATATCGGGGTGGGGATATTTATAAACCTCAGAATATTTACCAATATTTTTTTGGCTCGATTATTTCCCCTCTATAAACAAATGGAATAACATATGCCTTCACAAATATATTAAGAACTTCAAAAACCTCTTTGTTGCATTATTTATTTATTAGTAGCTGTCTCAAAAAAGACAGATATTTGTTGGACTACCACACAAATATCCTGTAATTTGTGTGCCCCTTCCTTTTCGTTTTATGCAGGCATTCTTCATGCTAGGCACACTATTGTTTTCCAAATGTGCATTTCACACTTACATTAAAAAAAAGTAATTTCCAAATTGAAAAATGTTGCTTGCATTCACAAGTTTTCTTTGAAATGTTTTTTTTTGTCAGACACCACACATACTCTGTTATTTGCCAGTAAAATAGCTCCACGGGTTGAGCGCTTACTGCTGCGATCTGAGCGTGATCTGCAGGTCGCAGGTTAAAATCCCGGCAAGGCTAACTCAGCCTTTCATCCTTCTGAGGTCGATAAATGAGTACCAATTTCAGTTGGGCGATATTGCATGCAAATATGTGCTCTGTAAAGGGCTTTGGATTAAGGCGCTATATAAATAACACATCATTATCATTATTTGTGTGCCCCTCTGTGTTTTAGCACAAGTTATATTTATAAAGATGTTATATGCTTGTCAAACTGGTTAATCACAAATAAATGCTTCCGTTATGCTGACAGCAGTTTTTAGGAAATTGAACTGTGGGTTCATGGGTGCCAACTTTTGATTTTCACAGAGGCAGAAATATCCCCACCTCAGCCCTGAATATAAGCAAGCAACCAGCCCAACCCATAACTGGCCAAACACATTGTATAGCACTCTTTTTCTAATGCATTGCAAAAAGTCATACGATTAACAACCTGTAGTTTTGAATATATAACATCTCAGCATTGGTCTGTCAACCTGCTGAACTACCCTGGTAGGCTTTTACTGTAGAGCGTGTCTATGGATTGCTTAATGTACTAAAAGTCGGTGTACTTGTTTCATAGAAGTGATTTAAAGTGGAATTATACGTTGTGGAATTTGGAAAGAAACCACCTGAAAGAAATTGCACCATTTTTTAAATATTATTTTGAACATTTTCAGGCGTGCAGCAGTGCTATTGTGATATGTTCATTGCGTGGTCACAATGATCCTGATCCTGCCCCAGCCCCTCCAACATCTCTGGCAAACAAGAGCAGCTTGCTTAAGAAAGACTGTCGTGGGGGCGCACAAGGCCAACTGTGGTACTACAGGCAGCCTGCAGAAGCATAACGTGATACTGACATTTGTCAGTGGATTTGCAAGCAGTTCCAAGTGGCACAGTAGCCAAGCTCTCTGCCTGCAATTGGGCTGACTAGGGTTCGGATCCTGAACACGGAACATGGCTGGAAAAAGCACCATTAAATAATATAATTTAGGATAAAGGTTTATTTTTCGGTATCTTCAGTGCCGACGACTGAAAAGGCTCAGGCGAGCTACTAGTCGCCCGCGATTGACTGTTTGGCGACCTCTGGTCTATAGGCATCAGGCATGCATTGGGGTGGCTGCATTCATATCGAATAGCAGTTAATTGACATTGGGGTAGTGACATACGGGTTGCTTGGCTTTTGGGTGGGTGATGCATGGAAGTGTCTTGGTTGAAACATATATGGGGTGCATCATTCATGTGGTCAAGATGGTACTGTGCACTGCCTGTAGGCAGTCTTGTATATATGTGTCTGGTGGACTCTGCTCTACATCATTGCACTGTCAGTTCTGGTGGACATAATCGTGTTGTTATTTGCATTGTTTCATTTGGGACACCTACCTGCATCAGCCGATGAAGGGGCTCCTCGCTCCATGTCCCCCACTCCCTCAATTGCCTCCATCCCTATGGTGCTTGCGCAGATCTCCTCCCAGGGTTGCAACTACAATTGACTGTGCCCAAATTCTCCCTCAAAAGAGCTGGTGGTTCCAGCTTCCCAGTTCTGGCTTCACAACTTTGAAATACCATTCCACTGGATATCAAATCTACACCCACCTTCCAACCTTTCAGAACTAAGGTCATCACCTGGTTACTCAACAATTAACCTACCATGATTGAATGCATACCTCCTGTTTGATTGTATTTTGCACCATGCCAGCATATTACTGTCTATGCACGAATTGCTATATTACTGTCTATGCACGAATTGCTATCCTGTCTTGTATACCTTTGCTTCATCACTGTATAATTGTACCCTACCTTGCCTGTAACTCGAAGATTAAGCGCCCATATACCTTTGGGTCAGGTGCGCTATACAAATTAATAAACAAACAAACAAAACAAACAAACAAACTTGATGGGGGAGTCCGCACCTCTGCCTGTCGCCATCCCCAGCTGGCGGTTGGCGGAGAGGATGCTTTGCACGCGTAAATGCAGATCGTCCCAGCACTTCCGGACATCTTTAGGAGTGCGGGGTGTGGTGCCAACGGCACTTACTTTCTACGCAACCTCTACTCATATCTGCTTCTTCCGCTGCACTGCAGGGCGGGACTTGTCGGAGGAGAAGACGACATTGGCATGTTCTTGCAGCGTCTCCGCCAGCATGGTCAACTCCTCTTGGGAGAAGCGCTCCTTGCGCAGGCGCTCTGTGCTTTTTTTTCGTGCTTTCGGCATGGTGAGATGCAGCAGGTAGTGGTGGAGGTGTGGTAGAGGTGTGGTGGTCAGATGGCTCCTGGTTGTGGAGAATGGCAATGGATTGTGTTTTTAAAGATGGCCACTGTGTTCTTTCCCGTTCCTGTGCGATGACGCTACTTCCGGTTCCGCATATTAGCTGTCACCGCTAATAGCGGACAACGCTAATGACGATGACTTGGATGGCGGTGGAGCTATTTGCGCTTCGTGCTATGCCGGTAAGGGGGATTTTTCGGCATGGTGGCGGGGTCATTACCGGCATGGCGCAAAACTTGTGCCCGCGAAGTTGTAATAGGCCGCTTTTAGCGGTCTATTGCCAGCACGGACATGGTAGTTGCTCCATGCCGGTAATGACCGGTACTTACCGCCAACCTCGTAATGAGGCCCCATATGTGAGATCCTATGCTACCATTAGAAAGTCACACAGCTAAGAGGCTCTGACAAAACATGTTTTTTTATAGGCAGTGTGTAGGTATTTACAGTATCAAGCAATTTTCAATAATATTGCTAGATGGTTATGCTATTTGCCAGCTAGCATAATCATATGACCACGGTGTGACTCTGCTGCAGGTATTAGTCACATATTACTAAAAGGAAATGTAATCCTTCTGCCATTCCCTCATTTCTCTGTGAACTACAGTTATCACCCTCCTCCTTCACACCCTCCACCAACACTGCCTTCTCCAGCTTCTAATCCTTACTCTATGACTCATTCTCCTCTCACTTACCACTGCTTAATTTCACCCCTATGTTTCAGCATTCTCAACCATGGGTCACCCCATTCATACGCTCTCTTCAGAGACATGCATCAGCTGTTGTGCAAATTTAGGTGTACCCTCTCACATGAGAACCTGCAACTCTACCTCTCTGCCTTGACCTCTCTGCCTTGAGCTCTCAGATGCCCGGTTTGTGGCTCAGTGGACTAATGCATCCCCTAAAAGGACCTGTGTTTGACCTCATGGTAACAGGTTTGAATCCTGGCAGGTCCACTCAGCCCTTCATCCTTCTGAGGTCAATAAAATGAGTACCATTAAGCTGGGTAACAATAAACATCTGTTATTGCACCAAGATGCTGCTTTGGGGGTGAACGTGCACTTTACAAATACGCCTGTTATGTTATGTCTTTCAAGTCCTCTCTTAATAGAGTGAAAAGCGGAATTCTTCGTGACCCTCATTGACTCTCCCTTCAACCATCCTCCAGTTTTCAAAATTAGAGACTCTCTCCTGACCTTCCTCACATTCCCTCCTCCTACATCTTACACTCTTCCCACTATACCATCATCCTATGCCTTTATCTCCCACTGTAGTCACACTAATACTGACAAAGTGCTATCTCTACTGATGAAGGCTAACCCCTCTTGTGAGCTATCGGACCCTCTTGCTCCTCAGCTAGTCAAGCCTATTGCCCGTTTAGTGGCCTCTCACCTCTCTGAACTCTTCAACCTGTCCTTCGACTCCGCTTGCTTTCTGTCTGTTTTCAAATCAGCCACAGTCATCCCTCTCCTAAAACAGCAAGGGGCACCCGAACCTACCAGCTAACGTGTGCCCTGTGTCTCTCCTTCTGTACTACTCTAAAGTGCTCCAAAGGGTTGTGTTCAACTGTCTTACCAATTTCTTGGACATCCACAACCTTCGCGATCCCCTACAAGCAGGTTTCTGCTTTTGTCACTCGATGGTAACTGCTCTCCTGAATGTCTCCAACTTCATCACCCCTGCTAAGCCTGCCAACCTATCCTCTATCCTAATGCTCCTTGACCTGTCTGCTGCCTTTGACACTGTCGATCACTCTGATCTCCTTAATACTCTCTTTCTTCTAGGGATTTGTGATTGAGCCTTTGCCTGGATTGAATCCTACCTTGCACCATGCCAAGTATCTGTCTCCTGGAGCAACAACACCTCTCAACTCACTCCTCTAACTGTTGTTGTTCCACAAGGCTCTGTGTTGGGTCCACTCTTGTTTACACTCCACACCACTGCTTTTGGGGCACTAATCTCCTCCTTTGGATTCTCGTATCAACTCTTTGCAGACGACACCCACATCTTCTTCTCTTATCCTGAACTCTCCACTCATGTCTCTATCAACATTTCCAGCTGTTTCTCTGCCATTAAATATTGGATGGCTTCACACTCTCTGATGTTAAACTTTACCAAAACAGAGGTGCTCTTCTTCCCTGCCAAAAGCTCTCTCTCATCTCTTCCTCTGGCTATCTAGTTCCCAGCTGACACTCTCCCCTACTCTTCTTCAGCTAGAAACCTCAGTGTCATTTTTGACCCTTCTCACACCTTCTCTACTTTCATCTCCAAAACAGGAACAACAGCTCGCCTCAACCTCATAAATATTATGAAAAGCAGGTACCTCATTCCTTTCAAGACTGTCAAGCATCTATTAACCACTCTTGTCTTCTCTAAACTGGATTACTGTGCCAGCATCCTCTTTCAACTCCCCAACTATGCTTTCTTTCCTCTTCATAAGATCATTAACTTCGCTACCAGGACTTTCATTGAACTCCTTCACTTCATACCTACTTCCTCGTACCGCCACCAGGCTGGATGACTGACAATGCAAAACAGAGCAATATTCGATTTTTTTTTCCTTCTCCACAAATCTGTTCGCAGTAAGGCACCACTGTCTCTATCCTCCTTTATCCAATTCTACAAGCCTTCCTGTAATCTCTGCTCTGCCTCCCCAACTACCCTTGTGGCTCCCCACCCTCCCTGTGCTTCCTCCCCTCTTTCACTCTTCTTGATTCACTTACATAGAATTCACTTCACCTGGACATCATAGAAACAGTTCACATGGATTTAAACTAAAGGCCTACCTCCTCACCTCTGAGTTACCCTCTTAACCTTCCTCTCATCAGCCTGCTAAAAAACATTAATTCTCGCCTCTAACCTGCCTCTGTCCTTCACTTCCTCTGCCTCCACTCTAGCACTTGACTTATTATGGTCACATCCCAGCTGGCCATACCACCTACCTGCACTTAAACATGTGCAATGTTGGTTGTCCTTAATCTATTTATATCCGTGTATGTATTGTCCCTGATGACCGTTTCATTTACTCCCCTCCACAACCTAGTCAGAATGTCCCTCAAACTCACCCCATTATAAGAAGCTCACTGTTCCCCATCAAATCTATTTTCTTATCTAGTGTATGTTCTTTTGTGATCAAAAGAGCATCCTTCCTCTTGTATATAAATAAGTAAATAAATATTACCACGTTATGCACTTTTACCCACATAAAGTAGCAGGCATTGCAAACATATACAATGTATTACCCACATTCTCATATTCCTTGACATCAAATGCCAATCAATCACATCATCGGTCTTGTGTCAATATCAAATGCCTGTGTACTCACATCATTGAAAAGATCTTGTCATCAGATGTCCAGGTACTGTAATTAGTCACAGGTATTGTCAGCATCAAAGCTCCATCCAGGTACTTACACCATTGGCAGGCATTTCTGTCAAGCCCCTACATCCATACACCATTACAAGGGATGACAATCAAATCATGCAATGCACACATCACCACTGATTGCATCCATATACCCAGGCAATCACTCCATTATCAGGAATTTTGCAAATACATGTCCAAGTATTTTCAACTAGCTGCAGCTTGATGCCATCTCCTCATTCTTCCGAACTAGTGGAGTCATCTCTAGAAGTATAATCTTCACCATTAAAGCAACTCTTTAGCATCCTATATCCTCTTCTGACTCCTCAAGTTCCCACCATTTTATCTACCACATTCTCGAACCCCTTGAAATGTCTACAATCCTGCATCCATTCCTTGGAAATACAATTTAAGAATTTCAATTCATCATCCTCACCACCCGTCCTACCCCCAAGCCACTGACCAGATGGAAGCAACAAATAAAATGTAAGCTGAATGCTAACATATGCACAAACTCAAGTATGTATAACAAGATAACCACAAGATGCACCAAATAAAAGAGTATCTTTGCAATTACAACAATGACATGACCTTATTTTGGGTGAAAAGCTCACCAATAAAGGGCTGGTCTCGAAAGTAAATGCCTTTCACTTGGCAAGTTGGAATCCTGCGGTGGTGTCTAATTTACCATTCTTCCTTCTGAGGTGGAAAAATCAAGTACAATTAAAATGGGTGTAATAATAATAGCAGTTATTTCATTTCTTAGAAGCACATGGAATTTGGCATGAAGTACTATATATTTATTATTATTTTGTCAGATGCAGCACCAAATTCTTAATAAAGCGGATTTTCAGCAACAACTAAAAACAAACAAATGATGGAGGTGGTTGCAAATTTGAGAACTAATTTAATTTTGTTAGAACATCCAACACTTTAATGGTGCCATCAGAAATAAATTCATATATAAACACTTTGGAAATGGAGCCTGCGCTCCAGCTGAAGATGGCTGCCGCCATCCCCAAGAACCAGCATTACTGGAATGGGCAGATTGAAGTCCGTCCCACCTGCACTCCAGATTGGCTGCTGTCTATCCATCCACCCACAGGTTTGACAAGCCAGCAGGGGTAGCCGGCAGCACCTCACGGAGAAGGCGAATGGATAAGGCAGAAGCCTGTCTGTGGCAGTACGGGCTGAGAGGGCCCCCTCCCTCTTATATCACTATCCTCAAGGTACGTGTTATGGGCCAATGTTAAGTCCAATGTGACGCCCTTCCTACCCAAGCTCAGGCCTCATTATTCAGTGGTCTCTCCCACCACCTTCTTCCCACCTTGTGTGCCTCTCACACCCACCCCTGGCACTGTGGATAGGTCGATAAGTGCACCCCACCTATCCCCTGTCGCTCCTGCCCATGCGGGAGCCAACATCTGCCTATGGCTCACCCACCTAACAGCCGCCTCACACCCTCTCCAGTCTCTTCCCCTATCACCACCAGCCTAAGAAATGCCTGCCTAGCACCGCGCACATCTAGTATAGACGGTGCCATGATTGTGGCTTTGCTACCCCTGCCTTTTATCTCGAAGGGTCACGTGCCTTGCCCGCCGGTCAACTGTGATGCTCACAGGCTCATACTTAAAAGCATATTGCCAATCTACCTCCAGCTGTAGACATGTACACCAAGGTCTCCATACTCGTCACTCCTAAGAATACCCCCCTGAGTGATGCAGTTCCCACAATGACCCCTGTTTCCATGGCCCTTGGTCCCAACTTCCAAGCAGAAGCACCATGCCTCCTGGCCCCCAGGAGTGTAGCCATACTGCATCCACATAATAAGGCAGTTGTCCAGACGGTATTACCCGAATTGTTCAAGAACAATTGCTCGAATGACACAATTGACCGTTTTGCAGTGGTCCAAATTGACCTTCTGCACAATTGACCGTATGGTCATTTATATATATGTAATGGGTTGGGATGGGGTAATAATAATATAAGGGGATTGGGTGGGGGTTTGGGGGTGTGGATTGGGTGGGGGTTTTGGGGTGTGGATTGGGTGGGGGCTTGCGGGGGGTTTTCCCCCCGCATATATGTCCTAATTGACCGTTTATATTCGGTCAATTGTGCAGAAGGTCAATTGTCCTTCAGACAATTGTAATACAAACAATTCATATACAACCGTCCAGACTAACCTCATACTTAGCAGCACAGATAGTATTAGAAATCTGACACAACATGACCAACCACTGCCCTGCCCCTAACCTAACTCCTCAAGCCTTCCTAGGAGCAGCTACACTAATACCAAGTCAATCAACCTCCCACTGAAATGCGCTCTATTAAATGCTAGACACATCCTAGCCCAACCCCTTGACACCCACGATCTAATCACCGCCAACAACCTGGATATGCTAGCCATCTCAGAGACCTGGCTACATGTGGGAGCAGACACCACCCTCTCTATCGCCATCCCCCAGGGCTTTACCATTCTCTGCAGTGATCGCATCAACCCTAGCGGTGGAGGGGTAGCACAGATGGCAAAAGATTCCCTCTTCATATGACAGTTTAGGACCTCCCTAGGAGCTAATGATATACTCACCGTTAACCTTCCTCTCTCACATACAGACACCATTACTATCCTTTGAAGAGGACCTCCTATGAGTCTAAATAGAGAAACTCACCTTCAGACCCCCATTAGCTGTTTGCCTCTGCATCTAAACGGTACAAACAAGCCACCCTACTTGCAAAAGCACCCACCTACAACACAAGAATCACTAACATCAAGTCCAACACCAGAGAGATCATTTCTATACTCAAAGAACTTGAAACCCCTTCTCCCCCACCACCCAACCACACCAAGCATGGTGTACCAAAATTCAAAACACCCTCCTACACAAACTCTCTACCCTCCACAGGCTCCCACCAGTATTGCACAACCTTCCCCATTCCGATTCAACAATATCATGGTTGTTAAGGTCACTACCACCCTGAAGGGCATTCTACCCTCCAGATGTAGAGGTGATGTCTGCCCAGCCACCATCATTAAGGATTTTACAAGCTCCTTGGTCCCGTTCATCACAACTTTTATCAACTCCTCTTTTGCCACTGGCCTTGTTCTTCCTTGCCTTGTGTACTTCCCTTGCTTAAAAAACATTGTTTGACCCTACTGCCCCGACTAACTACTGACCTATCACCACTGTCCTCTTCCTCTTGAAAATCCAGGACAGGGCAGCCTACCTTAAAATTCAGCACTTCTTGGAATCCAATCATATCTTGGGAACACATCAATCTGGCTTCCTGTCAGGAATGGCACTCTGTCAAGAGTGGCACAGGGTAACCAGGTAGATTTTGGGTGGCTGTGCCGAAGTAAGGTAGCAAATAAGCACACACAGCATGGAGTTAAACAAGAAAGAAGAGTAGGAAACTGTAGCTGTGAGCCAAAAGGGGCAAAAGATACAAAGGTACAAACAAACTGGATTCCCTCTTGGGGTGTATGCTGAAATGGGAAAGAGTGTTCCACGAACCTTAGGAAACTCCCGCCTTCTGCACAGATTGCTATAACAGAGGCCCACGCTGTATGCTCATGGCTGGGAACAACAGCAGGGGGGGTCTGTAACACTGAAAACGCGACAAGGGAAGGGCAGAGGTTACCTGCCGGGAACCAACAGGCAAGCTCTGTACAAAGGGATTACATAAAACACATGAGAAGACAAGAACAGATATATCCAGCAAAAAGGAAGACAATGAGCAATCTAGCAGAAGGAAATGAAGGAAAGGCAGTTAGACTGAAGTAGATAACCAAAGGTGGAGTACAGAGGACTCAAGGAAGAGAACAAGGGAGCAGCAGTCAGGAAAACAGAAGGGCTGCAAAGTAGGAAGCAGGTCTGCAGTCAAGAGTGGGACTAGGTGCAGGCAAACTGTAGTGGACTGCGGAGGACTGTAGTAGGCTGCAAGGCAGGGAGTCCAGAAGAAACAGGACAGAGACAGATTAGTAGGAGGCGACAGACAGGGAGCCCAAAAGAATAGGGCCGCGAGGTAGGGAGCCCAGAGGAGCAGGGCTGTAGGCAGCTAAGAGTAAACAGGCTGTACTGCAGAGGAGTGTAGCAAGCCGCAAGGCAAGGAGTCCAGAGGACACGGGCTGTAGGCAGGGGAGGGAGCAGGCTGCAAGGAAGGAGCACAGAGGACAAGGGCTGTAGGCAGCAAAGAGGTGTAGGCTGCAAGGTAGGGAGCCCAGAGGACAAGGGCTTGGAGACAGCAGAGGGTTGCAGGCTGTAGGGCAGGGAGCCCAGAGGACCAGGACTGTAGGCAGCCGGAGTGAGGCAGGCTGCAGGGCAGGAAGCCCAGAGGACAAGGGCTTGGAGACAGCAGAGGGTTGCAGGCTGTAGGGCAGGGAGCCCAGAGGACAAGGACTGTAGGCAGCCAGAGTGAGGCAGGCTGCAATGCAAGGAGCCCAGAAGAGCAGGGCAGCAAGGAGTGAGCCCAGAGGAGCAGGGCTGCTGGCTATAGAGGGCTGCAGAGGACTGTAGTAGGCTGCGAGGCAGGAAGCCCAGAGGACAAGGGCTGTAGGTAGAAGGCAGCGGAGAGTGATCGGCTGCAAGGCAGGGAGCCCGGAAAGGGCACTGGATCAAAACAGGATAATGCAGCAACAGGAACAGCATACAAAGTAGCGGATCAAGGCAAACAGGAGCGGGGAGATCTCAAGATGCAAGACACTGTGCTCCTGCAGGCAGCTGCTTATATACAGCCCTGCCCTGTTCTGAGGCAGGCTAATTGACAGCACCTGGGACGCACACCTGATGACAATCTGCCTCCTCCCTCTCTGGTCCTGAGCAGGTGGAAGCAGCACTGGCCGCTAGGGCTTCTGGGGATTGTGGTCCCAATAACGATTAATGAGAATAGCCAGGAATTGAGGACTGTAGCCAGGTGCAATATGGTAATTGTAGTTAATTGAATAAAATAAGAAAGAACCAAAGTTGAGCAAATGGAAATAAAAGACCAAGGCGTGAAAAGGAGTTGTTCAAGGAGTATTAGGAGGATAAATGAGTACCAAGTAGTCCATGATGGTTGCCAATGCGTGTGCCAGCGGCGCGGGCATGACACTTCCGACTAAGCCATGGTCCTGAGTCAGCCCTATTTGACTCAAAGAATAAACTTGATGACATCAAAGACAAAGGGAAACCAGCCCTCCTTCTACTACTAGACCTTTTGGCTGCTTTTAACTTGGTGGACCACAACATTCTTTGCCAACACATCTCTCACCGGCTAACTTTTTGCCTGAGGCCACAATGTGGATCTCATCCTTTCTAGAGGAAAGATCTATCAGCGTATTCTCTGACAATGTTAGTGCACCTCCGGCACCCATCTCCTGCGGTGTCCCTCAAGGCTCTTGTGTCTCCCCTACACTTTACATCTTTACTAAACCTTTCTTTAATCTCTTGGAATCTCTATATAGCTCTTATACCAATTACGCTGATGACACCCAAATTCCCCTTCCCCTCTCAGGCAACTACTGTGAAGACACTGATACTCTCAACTCAGTCTACCTGACCATCCAGGCTTGGATGGCTTCACAATGGCTCTGCCTTAATGATGCAAATATTGAAATCCTCCTTGTAGGCCACCCGGCGGTGCAGAAAAACCTTAACCCCCAGTAGTCCTCCTTTGCAATCGATGGTATCTCGATCCAGGTCTCCTCCTCATTGAAGAAACTGGTAGTCTATCTGGATGCCTCACTCTCCCTATATCCCCAACTGAACGCAATTGCCTCCTCTGCTGCCCACACTACGAAACTGATCAACGCTCGTAGACCGTTCTTATCTCCTGACAGCTGCCTCACCATCGCCCGAACTGTCATTGATGCGAGATTAGACTATTATAATGCACTCTTCATTAGCACGTCTAATTGGAACATTCAAAAGATGCAGGTCATCCAAAACAATATGCTCAGATCAGCCCTCAACATCCCCAGACAAGAACATATCTCAGACGATAGAGAAATGTAGTACACTGGCTCATGATTCGTGAACAGATTTTCAAGACATTGGGCCTCATTCAGCCTCGACCTGCATTATTTTGGAACCACATGGCATGGGTATCATGAACCCTCGCTGCGATCAGTCATAAAAGTTTGTTTTGATAACGCTTTATCCCATTAAAGGGAGAAAAGTCACCCATGTAAGGTCTGAAAGCCCATGTCATTGTGTTTCTTTTGTCAAAATGTCATAGCCAACACACACTCACCGAAAGGTTGCATAATGATCAAATCACTATAGCGTGTACCATCTGCCTGGTGTATTATAAAGGTCTGATGTTGGAGTCACCACTGACCATGTAATCCTAACAGGACAGCATTCAGTGGGCGCTGTTGATTTCTTTCTAGATTCTTGCAATACATGTTCATTTACCTTCTTAAAGATAGTGGCACAAAAACATTTTGAAAATGACAAAGTTAAAAGACATATAGGCACAAATATTCCCTAAACCACCACATCACCACATCCCCATCATTGCCATTTTCCCCAGGTCTGAGCGCATTAGGACCCTTGTCATGCGAATTGAGATGGAGGAATGCTTTCATGGGTGTGTGTCACAAATTGAGGATAGACCAGAGAAATATCTCACCCCCATTGCTATGGATACTTCAAATTGAAGGTAGAATCTGTCCTGCCTGCTTGAGTCCAGTGCCATATGCAGAAGGCAGGTGAAGGATCAAGCAAAGCAACAACTCTAGTGCCAATGTGTAAATCTACACAGAGTACAGCGGGGGAGGCAGTTTATATTCTAGCACAAAGCACTGATAGGCCCAGCGTTCATACAGTCTACAGAGCTAACGTTTTTTTTGTGGAAATGCATCAGAAGGGCATCCAGTTCATTCCCCCTTTGAATTCTGGGATGTGCAGTTGCCCATCTTTCAAATTGGTGGGCAAACTACAAATCGGCTGATCTTTAACCCGACTCTGCTGATCACAGAGAAAGAGCGGTCACAGCATCAAAGCTGCATTTACTAAAGTGGACTCACTTTCCCTATGCTCTTGTCTGCCAAACGCCACATCCCACAGTGCAAGATCCAGAATGCGCAGCACTTGCTTACTGCAGGCTTTCCAAATCAGATTGAAAAGCTCACTTAATAGCTGCAGGCCTAAAACGGTATGCTGGTATAAACAATGTGATGGTTATTATAGTTCAATTAAGCTGTTCACGGTATCTTTAACAGTATACTGTTATACCATTATACCCCTAGTTGTAATGCCCCAGTAAGTCCCCATTGCCGGAAAAAAAAATGACTCTGGTGATTGTATTTACCGGCACGGCTACCGCAGGAGTCATAATGAGGCCCATTATCCATTACACATAAATGCCTCCCAAAATCTGCCCCACTGAACCTTACACAGAAAACACAGAAAATTGAGAAAGACCATTCCATAAAACCGAGCAGATCGGCCTATGGTCACAGACTCACCATGCTCAATTTTAAATGGGCTAAGGCAGGCGATTCGAGCTTCCCGGGTGGTGGCAGCTAAGATATGAAACTCCCTTCGAGCTGAACGTATTGGACGTTGTGTAAACTGTTGAAAACGTGGCTCTTTGTATAGGTACTATCCTTTGCTCAACTTCCTCACGACGCCAGCACAAGTACCTAATTACGCAACATTGTAATGTAACAGCGCCTAAGTGCCTTCGGGTTTATTGTGCTTAATATATGTAAAAAACCAAATAAACATCACTTCCATTGCTAAAAATGTTGGTAAAATTCAATGAGTAACATAACCAACTGAACAAAATCAGTATCTGTCGGTAGCAGACTGGAAAAGAGATTATCATGAGCAAAAAGAAGCCTTCGGTTCCTTCCAAGCTCCGGTTTAATGGCAGATCACATTCTGCAGCAGAAAGTAATAAAGAGCAGGGGGAAGGATGCAGGGCCGGGATAAACAAATGTATGCTGATGGCTTCTGAACACAATTTCTCAAATCAGATTGTCAGGGCCAGATTCCAAACCCAGTTGCTTGTGCTTATGGATGTCAACATTTGATTACTAATAACCACTGTGTTCTGACACGAACAGAGGAACTGCATATAAAATACATTGGGCTGTAGTTACTGCAATGAGTCATTTGAGCCAAACTTTAAAACGTCGCCTGCAGTTGCAGAACACATAGTGCCATCTGCATGACCATCGATGTTTCATTCATAATATCATCATGCTCGCTCTAGTCATCCAATTGGATGCATAGTCCACCAAATACTATGAAAGGTCTGTGGCCAAAATGGTCTTTTCTCAGACTGAATGTTTAGTTAAATGAGGGCCTCAGCACATAACCCGTTGTGTGCGGTAGTTCGTCATTGAGTTAAGTAGGGCTGTTAAACACCCTGCAGCAGGGGTCTTGCATAACTAGTCTGGAGAGAAAACATAGCCTCTATAAATCTATGAAACGGGGCTACTTTAGCAATGTGCACATTAGAATTTTGAGCATTTAATGAGCCAGATTAAACGTAATCTCTATTAATGATTTCTGTTCAGAAACAGTTGAATTCTGCGCTCTTCTCATTGTCTGATTTAATTTGCTCTTCGTTTAGATGTCATCGAAAGAAAAGAGGCCACCATCACTTGCTGAAGAAAATGCGGACTTTCTGTCTGCGGCTACACAGTTGTTCTAGTGAGAGCTTTGATGTGTCATAACAAGGAAATTCTAATTGTATCTATGCAAAGCCGCCGAAAATAGTGACAAAGCAACTTCATCTGCAACAGAATCGAGCTGCACAAATAACTTTCGGTTAAAAACAGAAGATCACATCAGTTTCTTATTTATTTATTTTATTTCTATAGCGCTAGAGACAAAAACACCCTGAGGCATGGGAGTGCTAGGACAAGACAGAGGCAAACATGTAAAGCAGTACCCTTAACAGGATATTAAATATCCAGAAAGATCGAACTAATTCAAATAGGAACGTTTTCAGTTTGGTTTTAAAGTTTGAGAGGCTAGAGCATAACCACATGTCAGACGGGAGGGTGTTCTATAGACAAGGGGTGGAGGGGGTTGAGGATGGAAAACAGCCCTCATTGACTTGTGACAATGATGTCTTGGGTGTCAGAAGCAAGCCAGAGTTGTTGGATCTCAGGCCGCGTCTGACCAGCAGCTATTTGAGCTATGCCATCAGGTATGATGGACACTTACCATGCAAGCAGGAGTGTGTGATGCTCAAAGTGTGAAACAAAACTCTCTTTGCTATAGGCAACCGTGCAGCAATCTTCGTGCTGTCAACAATCAATCAGATTTACGTAGACCTACTACGACCCTCACTGCATTGTTTTGGACAACTTGGAGGCAGTTCATTTCTATTTTTCCCGCCCCAAAAAGGATACTGGCACAATAATCCAGGCGACTTCCAATAATTGCCTAGGCTAGTGCTGCACAGTTGGAAGCCTCAATGAAAGGTCTAATCTGGGCCAGAAGTTTGATGTAGTTCATGGAGTGTGCTACCAGGCTGCTCATTTTAGCCTTCATTGAGAGTTCTTGATCAAAAGTGACTTCCAGGGTTTTCACTTTCTTAAGAGTTGGGTGAAGATAGTCAGCAATTTGGAAGGACGAATAGGATTTGTCCAAATGGCACAGCTTGGGGCCCGTGCCCAGGGTAATGATCCTGGTTTTGGAGTTATTTAATGCTGGACCATTTTGTAACATCCAAAGATGTATTTGACTCTATGTGGCATTAATGACCTCAGTGTCTTTGGCGTACTCGCCTGAGAGTGGAAATTGGCACTGCGTATCATCAGCATAATTTGCATAGCATGTTCCTTCAGCGTCCAGTAGGTCAAACAGAGTGAGCATGAACATATTAAAAAGGGTGGGGGATAGGCAGGAGCCCTGGGGCACACCACAGTTCAGGACAACACCTTCTGACATTGCATCCTCATGGAAGACCTTGGCTGTTCGATCCGACAGGAACGAGAGTACCCAAATGACTGCTTCCTTAGAGAAAGAGGCCCTTTCTAGCAGTCTATTAGCTAGGATGGAATGATCTGCTAGGTTGAATGGTGCCATAAGGACCATCAGCAATGAGGTTTTATCTTTATCTATAAATTGTAGGATGTTGGTCTTGAGGTCAAGCAAAGTAGAGTCAGTAGTATGCGCACTTTGAAAAACCTGACTGTTTAAGCCCAAAATGCTATGGGTAACCAGGAACCCTGTATCTGCTCATGCACAATTTTTTTGTCTAAAATGTTCAGGAGAAAAGGGGGGTTAGTGATCGGTCGATAATTTCCGGCCAAGCATGGTCCAATGAGGGAAAAGAGGGGTAATCCAAGCTTGATTAACTTCTAGGGGAACAGACATTTCTCTGAACGATGCATTTACAAATTTCGTGATCAGCGGAACAAGTGATTGAGCACAGGTTTTGACTATTCTGGCCGGGCAGATGTCACCTCTAGAGCTAGTAGGTTTGATCTTAATTAGCAAACCATGTTCATCGGCTTTGGTCACCTCCGAGAAGGAGAAGGGCTTTGATGGCACGCACCGATGTAAGGCCTGGACGGGAGTGAGAGACGGTGTAATTTTAGCTAGCCTAGATTCAATGTCCCCCTTGATCAAAGACTTGTGACCTGACATAACCTCTTCACCTACCCATTGAAAAGGGAATCTTTATCGAAGCAGTATACATTACACCTGAAGCCACAGGGTCATTCAGTCCCAAGTACCTGAGTGGCCAACCCATACATCGGCCAAGAAACGTGAGATTGGCTTGTGTATGAGAAAAATCAATGAAGTAAGCTATGGGGGAAACACTATGACTTGGCTAGCATCTAAATTGTGAAACAATTGACAGGAGGAATTAAAGCTAGACGAAGACCACATACATTTTAGGAAATCAATAAAAAATGAATATTCCCACTAACCTTCTATGCTGTCCTTTGGATCTGCAACCTGTAGATCTCCAGATGCTGGACCCTGCTGCATTATTGGAACTATTCAAGAAAAAGAAAATGAAAAGAAGAAACATCTGAAACTTAAACAATGACTCGCAACATTTGGGCATCTGTAGTGCAACATTATGTCAAGCTGAGAAAGAATACTTTTCTTCTCCCATAACCTACTTCTCTTTTTTCTGCTGTTACCTGACCACTATGCTTATCTCTTGGTCCTTCCCCCCTCCCTGCTTTCCTCTGCTCTCCTACTCTCTCATTTCATCTTCCACCAACCCTTCCTTGTGTCTAGGGCTGTCTGAAGCGCCATTGCCATGCACTGTGGAATGTTATACAGAGCCATGAAATCAATAAATACATAATACACCAACCTCTACATTATCTGTGCTTGTCTGGCTCAGAGTTCTTCACATTATGACAATATGTGATTAATTTCCTGTAGGAAGGTTGACTCGAACTACGAATAATATCATTTCAGCATATGTTTCAAAGGCTCTTCAGTTACTGGTGTAATTGCAAGGTTTGCAGTAGAGCAGCTTGTTTTTCACTATGTTCTCAAATGTCCTTTTATGTAACTTTCCCGGCTTTTGCCACTTCACTTATTGAGGTTGCAACCAGCAAAGGAACTCCACACCAGAGGTCATGCACTTTAGATAAGGAGGTCAGGTAACTCAAAGGTCAGTTACCAATTCTAACAAACCTATTGGCCCATTACAAATCGGATACGGTTTCTAGCGGGTCCTGGCCATTTTGTTGACAAATAATTTTAAAAGACCCTGAAACTGTGAGTGCCTGTCCTCCCACCAGGACCAATAATATTATATAAAAAGTATAAATACACTTTTTGAGGGCTCACCTATATTTCTATAGAAATGTCTATTTTTTATTGACTCCCATAAAACCAGATGGGCATTGCTCCCTATGGGGCTCTGATGGGCCCTCAAATGTTTTGTAATACCTTTGAACCAATATTGGGTATATGGGTGTTATCTTTTTTAAAAGACCTAATTGGACAGCATTTGTCATAGTATTTTTCTATGTCATACATGGATCCTTAAAACAATGAAAACATCACCATAATCTAGCAGTGGGCTGTGTAGGGGCATTCCTCTAATCACCTTAACCCAAAACAGGCCCACCACTTAAGAAGCGAGTGCACAGTTGTACGTAAAGCAAGTTTATTGTACAATCGGCTGAGAGGGCTAGATGATTCTGTAGAGTCAACCTAACCTTAGTCTCTCCGAACCACACAAGTTGACACATTATATATATTTTGGCAACAGTTAAAACACTCTCATATATTTTATTACAAACCACCCCCCACATGTGATTGGTCAAAACCTACACAAAAGAAATCCAATCTTTCTCCAATTCCCCCGTTCTTATTGGTCACCTTTATCTTAACTACCATCTCCAGCTCATGTGACCAACACACCCTCTTTTAGGATTCCTCCATGGTAGGTTGTGACATCATCACACAGTTACACATCCACATACAAACATATACATCCTAACCCTGAATGCAATTACACATGGTTTGCAAGAGTACTTCAAACAACATGAGGAGGGGAACAATAAACAGGTTGCTTTTTAACTGGCGATAACCATCTAACCCACCCTGACTTGCTGGCATAGTTGGAACAATCTATTCTAAATGACTACCAATTCAACACACATGGCCTCCAGTTACATCCTGAGAAAACAATGGAAACCCATGAAGTATCGGTCAACTCCGGACTCAAGCGTCCCTTTACCCCAAGTTTATTGTTGCCAAGCCATAAAAACCCCGACACAGCCTGTTGGCTGACCATCTGCTTAATGTTGTGGTTTACTCATTACCTTTCCTTCGACCTACAAACCCTGAAAAAACTGTTTTTCTCAGTCACTCAGAATTCAACTTGCAAACCCTGACTGCAGAGTTTAACCAATTTAGGAAAAGAGAAAACTGCATATAGATTTGTAAATTCTCCATCTATCTAATATCAGTGCATGCATGTTTTTAAAAACTACCTTGTCCTCTTCACAGTGGTTTCTGTGTGACAAATCCTCTTCCTCGCATGCGCATTATGAAACTCCATGTTGCCCAGCTGCTAGGTACTTCATGATGCCCCATAACCAGATTGTATTTATTTTGCATTGGTCAATTTTGACATTTTATCTAAAGTCTAAACATATCAACTTAAACAAAAAGTAACACTTAAAGTAACACATATCCCATTCTCATTAATTACACTGGATACATATACATTTGCAACATCGCGCCAACTTTGACTCTTCCCTAGTCACAAACATGGCACGTGCAACGTGAACATCTCTTTCTCATTAGGACCTTTTCTGACCACCCCAACAGCTGCCTTCAACTGCAGAAGCATACTTATTATTTAAATGCATTAATGAAGCAGGTCCCACACTCCCCAGACCACCATAGAAATATAAAAGAAGATTACTACAGTGTTCCAGGAGGGCCCTCAAAAACATTCATTAATACTTTTGAAATGATATGTATTGGAGGGTATAGAGTGCCTTGCAGGACTGTACTGTATGTGTTTCTTATTCCATTAAGGAACCTCCAAACTCCACTAGAATTAGATATACAAAATATATGTAACAGGGTCATGGAGGGGCCTACAAAAATTGCCAAAACGGATCAGACTCATGCATCAATATCTTTTCTTAATGACTAGGCAATATAAAAGTTATTTTTCCTATTTACATTATTTTTCACTGACTTGTTGTTTACAAAGCCAAACCCATTGGCTTTGCCAATGCCTTTTTGTTATCCTTTGTAAACTGCTTCACTGCTCAGTAATGGTTTATTTATATTTTACAGAGATGGACTTAGAATATCCTATACTCTGGTGATCTATATTGCTATGCCCTTAATGGTTCCTTTATTCACTCTTATCCGTGCTAATTGTATATACTTTATATACATGACCAAGAATATGCATATGTTGATGGAGATGTCACTATAATCTAGTGTGCCCCTATGAATTGGGCCTCATCTGTTGTTTTCCCTTTTTCTTTTTCTGTTTGATTGTAAAATTGTCATACTAAATACTTCAATATTATTTATTGTTAATAATAATATGCTATATTTTTTTCACACTTGGGGCTGGTATTGTGTTCTTTTGCCCTGTGATTGAATGTATACATGAAATTCTTTGGAAAAACGGATTGGACTAGGAAACTTTGTCTGAACAATTCAATCCAAGTGACCAATCCTTTACGTAACAGCACCCTTCTTTGTTTTGATACAATGCACTTACATAGCACAACGACCTAAGTCGTTACAGTAGTGCCACAGCCGTATGGCACTTTCCATTATTAATTACAGCAGGGCAGCAGCAGGGGGGCATATTTTCTAGATCAATTAGCAAAAACGTTTTCAGTTTGTTTCTGAGTAATTGCTGTGAATGACCTATAGGTAACGTGGTAGCAAGTGAGTTCCACAATTGTTTCAGAGTACCCCTAAAATGTTAAACCAGTATCATGCTTCTCATACTTAATAATTTGAATGGTGTATTTATTCAACAACAGCAAATTCCTGATAGGCCTCTGAGAGAAGTGCCTCCTCCAAACGAACTCACTGTGGTGGGCTTCAACATTGGGTTGCTGAGCTGCAACAGAAGTCATAATAACCATCAGAAGCAGAGTGCACAAGCAAAGACACATTTTACACTCCATTAGTATTGTGACCCTTTGTGTTACTAATATTGCCATGGGCTTAAACAAGATTAGCAGATGGGCTGTAACAGTGAGTTCCTCTCCGGCAATCTGGTACGAGAATTTCTGTGCACTTATTGTCTGTATGGCAACATTACAGATGGCTCAGACAGCTCAATTTTCCACTTCGGGGCCAATCCACGTTCTACTGCCGTTAACACCACTCAACTCTGCCTATGCTGGAAATCCCACTGACTGTGATTTCCTCCCTGGCTGCTGCTGCCCCTCTGCCTTGTCCCAAGCCTCAAACATTCCACCGTCTAGGCTGTGAAATGGACCCCACTCCCCTGGCCACCAAGGAACAGACTCTTGGTGGCCAAGGGAGAGAAGACCGTTCTTCTATCAGCGGAATTCAGTCAATGCTATGGGGAATCTGGGGAGAAGGTGGACAGGTAGCAGGCCTGCTGCATCACTACCATGTACCCAGTGGCCCAGTGCTAATAGAAACAATGCCTGGAGATGCAGGGCAATGCAGGTCTTTATGGGCCCTTAGCTCTCCACATTCACCCTTGTTTCGCTGTGGCCCTTAAAACGGGTTTGCAGGCTCATAAGAGCCCATACTGCCCTCTCCAGGCAACAGTGCTTAAATATTGCTTAACTAGCGGAGCTTTCATTCCATGCATACCTCAAACTTTAATACTAATACAGGCATCCAGTTGCAAAATCTAGCAACTCTACATGCAGATATATATTCAGACTTATGGGGTGGTTGTTTCAACATAACAGCGCAAAATAACCCCAGATGAAATCACATTTCACGCTTTCAAGGTACACCTCCCTTACTTTTGTGCCCACCTCACAGCAAAGTGAAGACACAGAATGACTGTTCTTTCCTCCTTATTCTCCAGTTTATGAGGTTGCCCGCTCCCCATGATCCAGCCCTGACAAAACCTCTGGAACACTCATGGGGCACACATCTTCCTATGCTATGATGTCAAATGAAAGAGAAAAAAAAAGAGAGGATTCCACACTCTGGGCAGAGACACTAAAGTACACTACACAACACCTCTCCCCCTTCCATGGCATCCCAAGTGGAGTTCCTGGTTTAGAGGTAACATTGGGGCAGTTGTTTAAGTGTCCTGTTGTTTTAAATTAATGTTATTTAGTTATAAATTATGACTTAAATAATTAAAATATACACACTTAACAAAATCAAGTACGCGTTAAAAAGAAAACAATAGGTTACATCCGCAGAATTAAGACATTTGATTAAATTATTCATTAAAACATCCTTGTAAACCTCTTTAGAATTGCAATTCTTACAATTCACGTTCATTTCCTGAACATTAATTTCATCGCTGAATTCAGTGCATTGTTTCCATGCTAGAATTTTCATACCACAAGATAATTAAAAGATATTAGGAGTTTAAGATTGGAGTAGGACAATTTACTCTGATGATCTATTAAGGTACTTCTCGATTAGGGGTTTTACAAAGCCTGTTACAGCCAAAACCAAGCTAGTTGTTTGTCCCGCAAGACATACTTGCCACATCCCTTCACTCTCATCGCTTTTTAGAGCATCCCAAAATCTTTTAAATAAAGCATATGTAGACCTGTAACTGCAGGACACCATGCTATTGAATGCCTTAGGGTCTCTATCTGATTCTTTTCCCTGCAGAATCTGCAAAATATCTGATCTGACGGGAGCACACCATATTTACCGTGCACTTCTCCCATTAGTATTAGGTTCAATTTAAATCTGAAAAAAACTCTCCCCTAATACATTTATAAGGGTAAATAGCCAAATATGGAGTCAATGGGCCTCATTACGACTATTGCGGTAAGGCAACAACCGAGCCGGTAGTGCTACCGGCACAGTTGTTGCCATGCTGCAACATTATGAGTTTGCTCACGGGTGACGCTCTGGACGCCTGGTCAGACCAGGTGTGTAGAGCAGCACCCGTGAGCAGACCAGGATGGTAGCAACGGTACCGCTATGAACGGTACCGCTGCTACCATTCTCCCCATTCCCATTGAGCCCTATAGGGGCTCAAATGGAAATGGGAACATACTGTCTCCGGGTCCCGCGAATGGGAAATCATGTCGGAATGGCCCAGTAATTCCCTTTTCGCGGGACCCGGAGCCAGACCCGAGTTTGGGGGTGGCCATGCCCTTATTAAGGGCATGGCTACCGTAATGAGGCCCAATGTCCCTACATTCTTATAATCTAGCATTAAGTGTTGCAAAGAGACATACTTATTCATTGTATCTATTGTGCAGGCCCGATCGAAGCGGTCTAAGATTTTCTCCACTCGCCCCAGATTTTGGACCTGATCCTCCACACCAAAGCACAGGGAGTCAAGTAGGGCAAAACAGTACAACACATTTTCCCTAATAAATGTATTTCTGACCCCTTGCATCAGGCTTTTTAGATCGATGAAGAGTGAAACTTTTACATGAACTAGAATTTTATACAGAAACGATAACAACTTCCATTGCATTCTACATTTTAACAAAAGTATTCCCAATTCATTTCGTAAAGCAACAATGGGAATGGAACCTGGCATTTGAAGAAGTGGACGCCAAAAGAGACCTTCCAAGTGTGCAAGCCAATCCACAATCCAAGGTGGATCCAGTTCATTCCCGTAGAGTACTTTCGGTTGAACTTTCCCTTCGTAAAATGTTATGACAGGAATCAGGGAAAGTGTTCTGAACGTATGATCTATTCTACTTATTTGGCTATACAAGTTGCAGTACGAGTCAGCAGCCAATCCTGAACTTGAGATTTATTTTATTTTGCAGCAACTGGGAAGCCAAGGTAAATACATTCCTTAACCTTTTCATGAATTTCAGTTCCCAATTTCCAGTTAAATGCTGTTTTTTGTTGCTTATTCTCGCATGACAACATCTTAGTTTTTGACGCATTTATAGTTAGTGAATGGGCTTGCATGAACTTAGTGAAGGCACTAATTAGGCTTTGAAGGCCAATGGGCGTATCATCAAAGAGAAGGAAGTCGACCACCAAAGCCAGCCATACAGGTTGCACCCCTGCATCTTTGGTGTTGTAAATGCAGCCGCATTCCGATCCTGACCAATGTCACATAAATAAAGGTTAAACAGGCAGGGAGCTGAACCGCATCTCTGTCTAACATCTCTGAATGTTGGCACAATGAGTGAAAGAGACCACTTCTGATCCAGCCACACCCTAATATTTGCATCCTCATGCAGCGCCAATAAAAGACGTAACAGACCTTGGGGAATTTCCCATGAATGCAGCTTTGTCCACAGTAGACCTCGGTCAACTGCGTTAAAGGCAGCTGAAAGGTCAATGGTGGCCACATACACATCTTAATATTTTCCCTCCCCAACTTGGCTTAGAATTGACTTCAATATAAAGCCATTAAGGGAAGTACTCAAAGATTTCCTAAATCCTGTGCGCCATTTTTGAATCAACCCCAATTAACTTTGACAATTCTCCAGATGCTCCAAAAGCAAGGCTGCAAGGACCTTGCTGTCGGCATCGAGAATGGTTATAGGTCGATAATATGTGGGGTTGGAGCGCAGGTCTTTTTTTATAAATTATACGATAGGTTATTCATAGTGCAGTCACAAGATGTGGTGATGCCCGGGGCAAAACCTTTGGTGGGGCCCTCTTATGGATTTTTGCACTGGGCCAGCCAGGGCACCTCCGCAAACAGGAGACTCGAGAAATCTCCCCTTCAGTTTGTGTAGAGGAACCCAAATATGGTTTATTTCTACAACTGCTAATCATCCACTACAGCAAAGTGAGATTCCTCTACTGAAACAAGGTTTATGTCAGACTAGCTTTTGTATAATAAGCATAAATATATATAGGATGGCATGACTGCATGTGGTGCGTGACGCCAGCATTCCCCTGTGTCCACATTAAAACACACGTCATACACAGTGGAAGACAGATGAGATGATGTACAGTGGAGGCTGGCGAATTTCTGAACTGAAAAGGCTAAATGTTTAAGCCAATAATGCATGATAGACAGAGCACAGTGAGGGAGCCCAAACCAAGCAAGCGTTGCTTGAGGGGGTTTCTCACTCCCAAGAAAATGTTAGAAACATTGGGTTACAATTATGCATTTTACAGCACTTTCTCTGCAAAATTGGGTAGACATCCATACAGTTTGTAATTGGTTTTGTATGGTAGCACATGGAAAAATCCAATAGTTGGCAGTCACCAACCATGCACAGGAACGTTTTCCAATACATTTCATGCCACCTTTGCACACAACATTTATTAGTGTAGAGAAGGAGACAAGTACCGCCACCGCAACTATCTCGCCCATATTGCCTATATGTTGAAAACCAGAGTGTGAGACCAGTCAAAATACTGATACCAAGGAGAATCCTGGAGGCAAGATTCCCATTGAGAAAGCCATATCTTCATACGAGACAGTATAAGGGCCATTTGAATGAAATCCCAGAAGAAGCAGGACCAATAAATGAAAGAGCAGATTGGTGATGTCACGCAAAGGCAGACTGATGTGCATAGAAGAGATGCAGAGACAAGAGAATGACGATATTCTATAAGGCATCAAGACAGTATCAAAGATAAGTGACATCTCGGGCTCGAGATGAAGAAACTTATGCTACAGAAACAATGACGATATCAAGTTATATTACACATGTACAGATGCAAAGAAACGCAAGCAGACAAAGTATTCTTGAGGCTAGCTTTGAGGTGAATAGATTGTGGCAAGCGCCAATGTATACATATATAGGAATAAAGTAAAGAATGGATGTTTCCACTATGTGTTATAGAAGAACTGGAGCAGTGTGTCGCAGTTGAAAAGCAACAAAATTACAGAAGTGAATCTCAGAAGGGCGAGGCTGGATGAGCCCCAAGAAGCCACGCTCGTATCAGACAGAGATTAGCAAACATTAGCTACAATCGTGTGAAAGAATGAAACTCCTGTTCGGAAGGCATGGACGAAAACAAGGAAGACATCAGAGGTTTAAAAAATAGTTTTTTAAATACACCAGAGCTCTAATTTGTGGTCTTCCGTCACGTGGATGGATGTAACTGGAGAAACATGACAAACCACACCTACGCAGAGGGGCAGAGCCTGCCTCTACTCCCCTGTATTTTCCAGAGCAAAGAACATTTCCAAGGCCAAGTTCAAAGGCTTAATTGACATGCAGACCACTGATGTGATGATGATGATGATATGCTAATTGGTGGGAAGCTATGATTATGACCAGCTCACCAGCCCCTGGAAGTCCAGCCTGCGTACTGCAAACGTGTGTGGAAAAGTACTGACAGATGTAAGAGTGCGAACCAATTGTAGGAGGGCATGCAACTAAGGGCCCGATAGTTTGTGTAACCAATGGGACTTTTAATATTTTGTGACTTTCATAGTGATCTGTTTGAGGGGAGGGCTTAGTTGCCCCACCTTATGTTAAGGAGCCTTTCACTTTCTTAGACTAGTATGGAACGTATACCTCGATGTTCCCTCTAAGCCTATGACATTTGCCACCAGGCTTTTGTAGTTTGGATGAGGTTAGTAAATACGTAGGTTAATATCATCACTGATGAGTTTTTACTATATAACTCATGTTTATTGTGAAATGCATTGAGAGACCATGCTATGAGATGTCCATTCATGTCCATTGTACTCCCTGTTTTAGATAATTGATATTAAAACACTCAACTTTGCCAACTTCCTGAGTCATTTTGATTATTGATGTTTGAGTAACTTCTGCATCCCCATTCATCTCAAAGTATTGCTACCTCGTCTTAAAGGGCTGCATCGGCTGTCCCGGTTCACTAGTATAAAACGATATTCATGCTTGTTGTTCCCATGTATGTTCATGCAGGCTGCACCAATATATGCCATTATTACCCTGTACAGACTGCCGGCCTGTAAAAATGCTGTGCCACAGAATGCCCAGGCTGACTGAGTGTTATTACTGGCTAGATTGGCCTAAATTCAATGTGGGCCAATTTAGCCAAATAGTATGTTTGCTTTAACCTTGATGTGTAGTCCTGTGCATTAAGAGCAAAGAAAAACAAGCATTGGCAATGCTAACAGTTTGGACTTGCATGTAGGCATGGGAAAGGCACTGCTGTATTGGTATTTACTAACCATTGATGTTACCAGGTGCAAAATGGTTTGAGTACCTGTGTATCTAACAGCAGGTCCTGGCAAATGCCTAATACTTAAGCACAAGCCAAACCGTTGGCTTTGTCAGTGTTGGTTTTTAACAGGACTTCAGTAAAAGACAAGCAGGGTGCTTTTCAATCAATGTGCTGAAGGCAGACCTGGTCAAGACATGTGTATTACACCAATGCTGTGCTTACAACTCCAATTTAGTCATTAACTCTCAGACGACTCCTTTGAGAAAAAACTCTCACTTTGAGGTCGAAGTTTTATGGCAAGGCTTGATTAAAGGTAGCTCAGAGAGTTCCAATAAGGAGGTATTTTGGATGGGGAGGGCAGGAACTGGGTGAGAATTGCCATAGGGATTAGCATGGCCATGAGAAGTCAATGAGTGGGCAAATAACTTAACAACATCTACAAGCTTTGTGTCCCTCATCATCTGCCATTTCTTCCGATCTGTTCTCAATGCTGTAATTGGGACGGATATTCTCAGATCTGGAATTTGGCAATCAATTACTCACCGGATCTTAGATCCAGTTTCACAATCCTGAGAAATCTATGTGCACTAAAACTTTATTTTAGAATGCTTTAAACTATGTTGGGCAGGGATTTGAACCGTGGTCGCTAGGTTCCAAAGTGAGGCACTTCCCCACAAGAACACTAGAGGGTCTGAGCAGGAGCCCTGCGAAATCCCTAGTCAATGTTGCACTGTACTGGAAATATTAAAGTGCATTTTTTAAAAGGGATGCAGACTTTGAACTTTTGCTGACGATAAATCCTCTGAGGGGAAGAGTTAAATGTTATGATATGGTATGATAAGTCATTTATAACATGCCTGTACACAAGTGTTTCTAGGCATGACAAGACAAGGGAGGGAAGACAGAGGGAAGACAATACAAATGATCTTACTAGGCCTTGTGACATTCAGATCGTGCAAGTGCTACAACGCTTAAGTGCAGGGGGGAGCGAGAGGGAGAAGTGCCAGGGAGAGGGAGGGGAAGTGGGAGTGGAGTTGAAGATGACACCAAGGTTTTTTGCCCTTCAGGAAGGCAAAGGAAGTGGGCACAAGGAGGGCGGCCAGAGTGAGAGGGGGAAAGCGGGAGCAGGGGTCCCATTGAGAAGGATCTCAGTCTTACTGGCATTATGTTCAATGGGGGGACTAAAATACCTGCACTACACCCTACTCCTGTTGCTGGGCATGGCCCCTTTCACTGCGGTAGGGTTCCATGTCATTCCATCGCATGTTTTTTTTGTGGCAATTTTTGCCACAGTTCTTTTGCTGCAAAAACTCATCGAATTATTTTTTACTTTTTGGGGGGTTAACCCCGAACCCCCCTTCCCACTGATTTGAAATCTAGTCCTGAAACACCCAGAAACCTTATATTCCTCTACCCGCCCCCCATATTTTTCAATGGATTGTTTTGCGGTAATAAATAATGGGAAAAAGATGCAGCAAAAAAAAACGGCAATGAATGGACATCGTACCCTGCAGTAGGAGGTGTGCCCATTAAAAAATGTTTATTTCCACCACTGTCTGTTCGCTAAAGCAATAGTTTTGGCTTATTGGTGGCACACCTAATAACCCAAACAAAAGGAATGCCATGCAGTGGAGCAACGCATTTGAGTAGATCGGGCTCTAGCCCTTTCCTGAAATGTTGGGCTTTGTTGACTCAACCTGACTGCATGGGCAGTGCCAGCCCTTGGCTAGGGAAGGCTGATGCCCTCCCACTTTGAGGCAGACGGCCTCTTTCGATGTGTCGTCAGCCCATAGCACTCATTAAGGAGCGGCAGCAGCATCAAACATGCAGAGCACAAAAGCCTATCCATGTGATATCATCAGACTCACTTTGATATAGCCAAAGTCTTAACTTCTGTTCTCAGCTTTGAGACGGCCCACCTCTCCAGAGACTAGCATAGCATTATTAAAGTAAAGAGCCTCTGAATTGGGGTGCAAGTGGCCAAAGGGAAGGGGTAATAGCTATTCAGCTTCCTAGCTGGGCTCAGGGAATTGGGAGGGAAGTGGGAGCAGGGCTGGCTGAAGATGTGTCAGGGCTGGTGCAGGCCCATTTCTTTTTAATGTTTGTGGGGCACCCCTTCCATTACAGATTGGAAAAAATAGGCCAATGCACCTGTGGAGTGCTTAAATCAATAATGAAGTTACAATAATGCAGCAAGGTGGTTAACGCTGCAGATTGTTAGAAGGTTTTTGTGTCATAAGGCTGCCAACATGAGGGCAGTTGCTTGGGAGCCTATTTCAACTGTAAAATCTGAAGGACCCAGATGCCATCCCTCAGTGGGGAGACCAACAGTGCACTGGGTTTATTGGCCTCATATTGGCCCCACTCACTATCCGCTTTCAAAACTGTCATCCATCCCTGCTGGGCTGACCAACGGAGCCGTGGCCAGATGCAACAGGACAAAACATTAAACAGTGTCTGAGCTTCGCTGCTGAGAAAGGCCCTGCAATTACTAAAATTAAACATTTCACTGTTAGCACCTGCATTCACATGCATACATATTTAGGTAATTGAAATTGTGATGTGGGGTTAGCACTTGTATGCCAGGGGAGTGATTAGAAGGGAAATGGTGATATGAGACATCTCATTCTTACTGGCAGTCCTTAATTGTGAGGTTTCAGAAATGAAGGCGATAGCTGCTTGTAACATTGAAGCTTCACCAGAATAGTCTCATTCGAATGTGGAAAGATGTTAGAGGCCCCAAAACAAACAAGTTTGCCCCTGCCCTGCAGTCTCTGAAGTTGGTGCCTCTCCCAACATTTGAAGTGTTAGTCCCAATCTGCCCCCAGAAGTTTAGCCTAGGTACACCTCTGATGCCATGACCCCAACCCTCAATAAAGTTGCCTGCATGGCGGCTAAATTTAGGGGTGGGGGCTCGCACACACACTCATATACCACACTTTCACAGATGCATTCATTCACCAGTCACACAATTCCTTACATGCATGCATACATAAAAACCAAACACAGATTTGACACTAACATAAACACCAACATGCACACATGCATTCATACGCATATACACATTTAATTTAAAATAAATAAAAACTCATCCCTTGTCATTCAGCATGTCTACGTTGTCAGCTGAATAACGGGAGGCAGCAGAGCTCACTTCTGAGCCCTGATGTCTCCCATTATTTTGCTGTTTGTTGCAGACCCAAACGGCTTTGCAAGAAACAGCAACATCATTGCTGGGGCAGAGACCAGGCAGCACAGTCCCCCGTGTGAATAAAAGGACACGGGTGGACTGTGCTGCCTTCTCTCTACTCAGGAGAGGTTGGCGCGAGGCCCCTGGCAAGCATGAGGCCTGGGGCAGTTTGCCCCTCCTGCACCCCCTTGTGACGGCCCTGGTTATTTATGACCACTTGATACCCATAGGTTTCTAAACGCGCACCCGGAGATCTAACCTGTGTTGCTCTGCGTCGCCTTGCTTAAAAGGCAAGCACGTTGCCCCTGAGCTTTGCTCCCGAGAAAAATCGAGTATAAATAGGGACTACGTTAGCTGCAGACCATGATTTAGGAAAAGTATAGGCATTGCCCACTTGATTGAACGGGATGGCAAGGAGGGAGTCCAATGCTGAGGGTTTTTCCTTAAACAACACATGAACAGTTGATTAGTCCGGAGGCCCTGGAGGTACTAATCACACAAATTGCATCTTCTACTCGTTCCCTCTCCATGTGGAACTTCCATCCTTCATCCTCAGTGGTTTTCAAAGAATTCATACCTAGCGGCTGTGACCCTGGCAAAGAGAAATAACTCTGGAACTAGGAGACCCAGTCTGCTTCAGAGACTTCATTAACCTGGACAGAGGATTCCAAGTTGTTTAACAATCTCCAGAATATATGCATGTTTTTCTTACACAGTACCTGGAGCATAGCTTCAGAGTCTCGTTGTAATGTCAGTGCGTGTTATCCCTTCACCCAATTGCGATACTCCCTTTTAATTTCTTTGATCCTAGAACTTTCCTCAATGTTTGTTAGCTCTTTATCCCTTCCCAATGGTTGTAATAACCTTCACACGCCTCTTTTACGTTCTGCAACCTATACGTTATAGGCAAGAGTATGCTTCCTTTAACCTTTTTGGTGACATTTTTTCTTCTTGGCCGCACTTTATCTTGAAACTGCTAGTGGATCATATAGCCAGGCCAGCAATTCCTTATCTAAATATTGCTCTTGTGTGGGATTTAACCTTTTGATTGACGTGAGGTTCCAACTAATATTATTCCCAGGTTAGTACACCCCAAGACCCATGAGAAGAATTCTCCTCAGTCTTTCCAATTTCGAACATTAAAGAGAGGGTACAATGGTCACCATAGTCGGTTGGCAATATCTGGAGCACGGTGTACCTATTAAACAGGGTGCTACTAACAAAGATGTAGTCCAATGCCAATGCTACATTCCCATTCGACCAGGTAGCTTTCACTAGAATATCACCATCGAAAGCCCTGTTTAATATTTGTAGACCCAAGCCATGCAAAGTACTTGCCTATTTTGACCCATATATTAGCTTAGTCCCATTACCTTTATTAGCAGGCTCACCCCTCTCAAACAAGGGTAGGTAGCATTTAGATCTCCAGACACCAAGATCCTCCCACCTGAGTGGGAGTTATACCACACAATGATACATTTGGACAGTATATTTAGGGTAGTAATCAACTCACCCATTTTTATACGCCAGTAAATGTTCACAATCAATAGATCATGTACTGTGGAATAATTGAAGCGTAGATGCATGGCTAGTATTCTGAAACAAATGTCCCTCAAGTCGACAATGTAATAGCCCATACTAGATTTAATCAGGGTCAGAAGTCCGCCTTAAGGGCAGGAGATCTTTCCCCATCTAGCGTTTCGGGCAGATATCACATAGCCATCAAGCATTGGGGCAGAAAGCAACAACTTCTTGTGTAGAAAAATGATTTTATACGTTTTTAGCAGTTTCCCTACTATGCAATTAAAACTAGATGATTGTGTCCTCTCATATTCCAAGACATGTATTTTGTCAACTCTTTCCCACAGAATTTGCTATAAGTAGTGTCTTGGATCATTGTTGTCACCACCCATTCCCCCGAAAAAGTGTGCCTTCTAGCCAGGACCAATTGTGTGCCTGTTCACAATTAGTATGTCATTCTTAGAGGCTTGAACTTCTCTTTCAAGACCATTTCCCCACACCCAACATTACTTTAATTTCTGAGGGCAGAGTAAGTCTACCAACTTCCCCACAGGACTTCTCCCTATCTTGATAAACCGAGAGATCAAAACCAAAGGCCTAGGCCAATTGCTTTTCTCTCAGGATACAACCACTAAACATCTTGGAGATAATATAGATTGCCGCCCTATCTCTTTTAAACAAATCAATAAAATCCACCTGATCCAAATCCTTTGAGGATTTGACAGAAAAAGCAGGAATTGCACTGAAAAGATATTCAACCTATTTAAAATCATGTGCTTGCTCTCTGGCAGCACACTTTAAATTAATACTTTCCAAGAAGGGTTAATCTTCGTTTCAATCTTTTCTTTACAAAAGAGAAGGGAGTCAAATTCTCTCTTCTTTAAACCCTTTGGTCCTACCGGGCCATGCTGTTTACCAGGGTCATCTAGCATCTCAATGGACTCAGTACCCTTTCAGCCCCTCAAAATACCATTTGTCTGTTTTAATTCCCCACCACCCGCCCTCGTTCCACTTGTTCAATCTGTGACTTTGGATGTCCTCCCTCCTTCACCCAAAGTGGGAAATATCTAGAAGGGAAAGCGAGGCCGAACACGGCACCTTGCCACTACTCCCAGTATTAGTTCCTGGCACCATGCCATTCACCCCCCTAACAGAATAACACATTGCCACATCGATTTTACTGGGAAGAATTGCAGGGCCAACAGGGGCTTTTCAGCCACTGAACACTCTGGTACAACAGTAAACAACGTACTTGAGTTCTTGCCATTGGCACTCCTGATATTTGAAAGTACTGTAAAGGGTGACAAAAGGTTGGGGGCCTCCTCAAAAATTATACATATAGTCAAAAAACATCAACAGGAACCATAGGCCTCGTTCCTATCACCCCCATTGCTTTATCAGCCACTGACAGTATCACACCCGCTACTTTTTCCAAAATAGCTTTAATAGACTGTTTACAAAATGTGTAGATGCTTGTTTCCACATCTTTTGTAAAAGTTTATTTTGTAAGGGTTTATTTCTTGACTTTTTTGTTCGAGTGTTTTTTCTCCTCCTAGGCTGTGCTGGCATAGCCATCTCAACCTCTCGGGCCTCCCACTCATCACTCTCCTCGACCCTGATGGTTCTGCTATTTTCCATGTATGCAGGATTTGCTAAAACAATATCAGGGGAAGCAGTGATTTCTTTGCTCCCTGCCGGAGGCAACAGGATGGACGATGTGGGTCCCACCAACTTCGGGCTGCTCCTATAACCTGGAGAACCATCCGTTGGGACACCCTCAGACAATAACGAAAAAGTAATAGCCAGAGACTCTACCTTATCTGCATTTATATGACTGTTACTAGGTGCAGGCCTTGATAATTTCATTACACGCGGGCGGGGTGCGGCCAAGCATTCCTTTGCTAAAAATTACTTAACATTTGCGTGCACTTTCGTATTTTCAGTTTGGAAAAGGCGTGACTCAAGTAAAGCGGAATGAACCTTGGTTTACGCTTTGATTGCCTCATAAAGTGACATCAAAATAAATAGTACTTGTAGTACTTGATTAGTTTCCCCTAAAATGTCCTCAGACAATTCTCCCAGCCTCGAGTCTATGTTCTTCAAGACTGCCAAGAGTCTCTGTGGGGTCACTTGAACTGGTGTAGGCCTAAATGAGGAAGAAGATGAATTTGGACCAGATGAAGTAAAAAGTGAAGGAGTTGGGGACTGGGTGTCCATCATTGAGGAAATATTCCCCAGGTCAATAGCTGAGCCGTAAGAATGTAATGATCTCCCCTCCCTTAAATAAGGTCTCAACGAGGCACTATCAAAAGGCCCTTGCATGGTTTTCACATTAGCAGTTTCCCCACCACAGACGGCCTGAACCAGACTATCCTGCATTTCCAGACCTAGAGCAAAATTCTGCATCAGCAAATCCAAGGACCCTTGTATCAAAAGTCTGATCGACTGTAATCAACTGGAACAATCAGTTTGTGATGTCTGGTGATTCCAGCCCTGACAAGGAAAGCTGAACCAGTGCTTCCACTGAGCACGGCACTAGTTGTGGTGAGAAAAAGCAAGTAATTTGACACAAAGAGGGTGCCGGTTTTCTGGACTACTTAGGTTTACTTTTATGAGCAAAAAACAAGGGGGGGTCCTGTGAGTCCCTCTGCAGGACATTAGACCTGATTATGAGAGCCTTACCCAAATTCTTTAGCTCACTATCTTTCACAGAGGAGAAATAACCAAAACATATCAGTCTTTGTCCTGCCCTGGGGCAGTGCAGAACCGAAATGCTAGGCAATTCTCCTCTGAACAAGAGTACCAACAGCATTCGCAGACATGTGTTTCAGTCTGGTTGGACCTCATCAGTAGGATGGAGCTGTGCCTCTCTAAGAATAGTGAGCAAGGGGTCCACATCTGGATTCCCCTAGTAACTTAGGGTGAGACCCAAAGGTACTTAAATTATGCAAAAAACAGGGCTCTTGTAACCGGGACTAATGTCCGACACAGGGAGTCCCAGGACCCCACTTGTTTTTTGCTTACTTTTATGACCGCCAGGACGATGAAAAGTATGGGGCTTGGGGCCCTCACCACTGCCAGAGCAGTGACCAACACCATCCTCCAACACCGCATCCGGTGAGAGCGGCATTGGCTGACTATCCGCTAATAATATATCTTGATCAGAAATCGGCTTGCTGGTCTCTAGGGGATTTTCCCCCTGCCCCATTCCACTCCTCAGATCATACATTAGTAATAGAGTGAACTTGAGTCCAACAGTTATTCACAATAATAAGGGATAACCTCAATCTTTGCCTCCATCTGAGCCAGCAGAACTACAGAACTGTAGCATACTTCAGCTCACAAGCAGGAGCTTCCTGTAGAACTGTAGCACACTTCAGCTCACACTTTCGAGTGTGCTTTTGCACTGGCGTTCCCGTTAAGTAATATGCTTAGGTTTGTCTGTCAAATGCCAAGCTGCACTCCGAGGCAATGCAGATGATACCAGAGCAGGTTGTGGAAAATTCACAAGCAGGAGATTCCTGAAGAACTGTAGCACACCTCAGCTCTCATTTTCATGCTAGGACTAGGGCTATGGAGAGGATGAGGACTGTGAGGAGTGTGGGGCTCAGATTCAGCCCCAAGACAAAAGTGTACTGCCCTGGCCACGCTGGACGTAGAAGTGCAGAGCAACGAACATATTGTGGACTGGCAGAGAAGAGGCCAGCAATTCATTTTCAAACTGCAAAACAGGGAACACTGTTTCCTTGGATAGAACAGAGAGGCCATGGAAATGTGGGCCTTCTGCAGATTGAAAACCATGAACATGGAATATGAGACTACATTGCAGAATTCAAAAGCACACTGTTGGCTGACAGATAAAAGGGCAATATTTTAATTGTAACTGCCAATTATCAGAATGCTATTTTCAGAGCAAGATAAATACAAACACTAAATGGGCCTTGCATTTGAGAGACTAGGCCAAAGGCTTGAAAATACTTTCCATTACCTGTGACTGATGTCTAATGTGCAGCAGTGCTGACACAGCAGCGAATAAGGGGTAACTTTGCAAAAACAAAAACAGTTACTATTGAAAGGTGTGCATTTGCAGCTTAGAACAATGACCACATGGACAATGAATCTCCATTGCCAGACTAATGTGAAGATATATCAGGATGTAAAGATGAACACTGATGTCGGAAGCAAGAAATAAAAAAAAGGCCTAATGTGTGAAGAATGTGTAACCTTTAAACCCCCCAGTTTTCTGTGCATCAAGAAAAGGCTGTGTTTTCTAAGGAGATTCACAGGCCCAGGACTGCACACCTCCACCTATCCCCTATCTATCTAAAATATCTTTTTGAAGCCACAGCAGTGACCAGCAGTGACCAGGAAAGTATTTATAGTGGGTTGGGGCCAGCAACTGGGTAAATGAAGGCAGCCCTTAACTGGTTGAACTCTTAAAAATACATAGATTTAAATTCAATTTGTGGTGTGGGCCAAGACCTGACCGTCATGTGCCAGGGTACAGAGACTGCCACGTGAATGATGGGGCTGAGATAGACCTATAGATAGAATAGATAGAAGGGATAGAAAGATCCCTTCTGTAGGCCTTTGACTTGGCAAAAATGTTAATGGATTTACACCACACCAAATCAACAAAGGAGCAGATGGCCCATGGTAACACGTAACGTTTGAAGAAAAACAAAGTGCTGTTTGATTGTAATAATATGTATGTAATAAATAGAATGCCACAGGGTTACACAGAGGTTCTGTAACGCTGACCTGGTATCCACGGGAACGTCACTCAGCTGTTCTGACCTCTTACAACCTCGAACCCTTCCCTGGAGGCTATTCGACTGGAGACTGGGCCTTGTTTTCTTGGATAGTGTTGCTGCCTAGTTTCTTCACTGGCAAGTGTCCGACAGGTAAGTATAATGAGTCTTTTGAACAGTTCTCTAACTTCGTTCCTTTCCTTCCTTAGATGATGGTCGGCATCCGGGGTTGGCGACGTGCTGCTGAGATGAGTAGCGCTGAAGGTGAGTGAGAGCGTGATGCGCGATGCACCCCTTTCATATTTGCATTGAACTGAGTTCTATTTCTGTGCCTTTTAGGTGCCGCGACATTTACTTACAACCTAAAAAGTGTTTCTAGCTACCCAGAAAATGTAATGAAGCAGATATTTAGG